>NW_028034438.1:0-539 GCF_054177405.1 Leptonychotes weddellii | reverse complement strand
GCTGTCTCTCTGTGAAATAATTAAATAAAAATCCTAAAAAAAAAAAAAAAGAATTAGGAAATGTCAAATTCAAATACTGGTCCAAATGACTCCAACAAAATGTTTTGTCCACTAAAGCCAGTCAAACAAAGGCTGGCTTTATGAACAATCAAATCCCTGGTTTAAAGGACTCCTTGAGATTGAATGTTTCACACTGGTGACATGGTAGCCGGGTGGGCTGTATTAAAGTTAAGGGAACAGTTGCTAGTACAGACAACCCCCCAACCCCAGTTAGTCAGCATGATAGCTTATTTCTGCTGTCACAAGCAGACGTGAATACTCATCATTTGTAAGGGTAGCATTGGCTTTGTTTACTCCTGCGGAAGATGCTATCCTCTCAACACGTGGCTTCCCAAACATCCTGGTATCTGCAAATCATTAGTTTTGGATGTAGTGTTCCATGATTCATTGTTCGTGCATAACACCCACTGACTCCTTGTTACTCTCCCCAGCCCAGAAGGGACACACATCACTTTCACTCATCTTCCACTGACATGAAC
>NW_028034437.1:0-539 GCF_054177405.1 Leptonychotes weddellii | reverse complement strand
GACAAAAATGAGGCTGGTGGCTGCCAGGGGCTGATGGTGGGAAAAGGGGATTGACTGCAAACAAAAATGTTCTATATCTCAAATGTGGTGGTGGTTACGTAGCTATATGTTTGCCAAAACTCATCAAACTGTGTACTTAAAAAGAGTAAATTTTATTAAATGAAAATTATACCTCAATAAATCTGACTTAAGAAAAGCATAAAACAAACATAAACAACTAAGTGAAAATAAACATAAGAAAAATCAACTTACAGTTTTTCCAATTCAAGGGTCATCATGAGGATGCTCTCAATTGTTGGAAGTGACACCTGTGTTGTTCCCATGTCTCTGAAGGAGAAAGTCCAAACATGAATGATACCAAAGACAACAATTCTATACTTAAAAAGAGACTTAACAACATGTGATTAGTTAAATTCCGTCAAGCCAGCTCAAGAGTTAACTTGCTATGGACAATAATTTCAGAGAACTTTTATTGAAGAAATTTAAATTTATGTGCATCATCAAATTTATCACCTTGGTGATGAACAGTACAATCTCTT
>NW_028034436.1:0-539 GCF_054177405.1 Leptonychotes weddellii | reverse complement strand
ACCCAGCAATCCCACTTGCAGGCGTACATATCCACGCGAGAAGTGAAAACACAGGTCCACACACGTGCTCGTGCGTGAATATTCACAGCGGCATGATTCACGACAGCCAGAAAGCAGAAACGATGCACGTGCTCCTTGACCGATGGGTGGGGAAGCAACAGGCGGCAAATCCACACAGTGGAATATTATTCAGCCAGAAAAAGGAAGGCAGGACTGATCTGCTGCTACCGCATAGATGAACCTCGGAAACACCACGCTGAGCGAAGGAGGCTGGATTAAAGAGACTGGGTGGGGGCACCTGGGTGGCTCAGTCATTAAGCGTCTGCCTTCAGCTCGGGTCATGATCCCAGGCTCCTGGGATCGAGCCCCGCATCGGGCTCCCCGCTCCGTGGGAAGCCTGCTTCTCTCTCTCCCACTCCCCCTGCTTGTGTTCCCTCTCTCGCTGTGTCTCTCTCTATCAAATAAATAAATAAAAATCTTAAAAAAAAAAAACAAAAAAACAGGGGCGCCTGGGTGGCTCAGTCGTTAAGCGTCTGCCT
>NW_028034435.1:0-539 GCF_054177405.1 Leptonychotes weddellii | reverse complement strand
TTCCTTACATTCATAGGGTTTCTCCCCATTATGACTTCTCTCATGTTTACGTAAATTACTTGAATAACTGAAGGTTTTACCACATTTTGTACATTCCTTAGGCTTTTTGGCACTGTGTATCCTTTCGTGTATTCGAAAGGACCTGAGACAACTGAAAGCTTTACCACATTGCTTACATTCACTAGGTTTCTCTCCAATATGAGTCCTTTCATGTTTACGTAAGTTACTTGAATAACTAAAGGTTTTACTACATTTTGTACACTTGTAGGGCTTTTCCCCACTGTGTGCCCTTTCATGAATTTGAAAGTAATTGTGACAAATAAAAGCTTTCCCACAGTGTTTACATTCATAGGGCCTCTGTCCAGTGTGTGTCCTTTCATGCATTCGAATGGATTGGCGATGCTTGAAGGATTTCCCACATTCCTTACATTTATAAGGCTTCTCTTCACATTCCTGATACTCATATGGTTTGTGGCCAATGTGAGATCTCATGTGCTTGTTAAAGGATGAATGATACATGAAGACTTGTCCACACAAAG
>NW_028034433.1:0-539 GCF_054177405.1 Leptonychotes weddellii | reverse complement strand
GTTGGTTCTCTGAATGGGCTCCGTGTCAGTTTGAATACCGGCGCACGGCTGTCCTCTTCTACAGCTATTAGCACTCTGGACACATGAGGAAATGCTTTCTTGTTAAAGGAGGGTGGGTTACTGTCAAACAGGTGGGGAGGCATTTGGGGCCCAGGTAGAGAGGGACCCCACACGTCGCAGGCCCGGGCGCGCCCAAGCCTGCACCCTGCTCATCGGGGCATGGGCACCAGCTCCGAGATCGGCCTCAACTGTCTCAACAGTTAGTCTCTGAATGAGCCCGCTCTGCTCCGGGGGCGCCTGCGTGGCTCAGTCGGTGAAGCGTCTGCCTTCGGCTCAGGTCATGATCCCAGGGTCCTGGGATCGAGCCCCACATCGGGCTCCCTGCTCAGCGGGGAGCCTGATTCTCTCACTGGCTCGCTCTCTCTCTCTCAAATAAATAAATAAAAATCTTTTTAAAAAATAAAATAAAATAGGGCGCCTGGGTGGCTCAGTTGGTTAAGCCACTGCCTTTGGCTCAGGTCATGATCCTGGAGTCCCAG
>NW_028034432.1:0-539 GCF_054177405.1 Leptonychotes weddellii | reverse complement strand
CAGCCATCAAAAAATGAAATCTTACCATTTGCAATGACATGGATGGAACTAGAGGGTATGATGCTGAAGGAAGTAAGTCAATCAGAGAAAGACAAGTATCATATGATATCACTGATATGAGGAATTTGAGAAACAAGACAGAGGAGCATAGGGGAAGGGAGAAAAAAAAGAAACAAGATGAAACCAGAGAGGGAGACAAAACATAAGACACTCTTAATCTCAGGAAACAATCTGAGGGTTGCTGGAGTGGTGGGGGATGGGAGGGATGGGGTGGCTGGGTGATAGACATTGGGGAGGGTATGTGCTATGGTGAATGCTGTGAACTGTGTAAGACTGTTGAATCACAGACCTGTACCCCTGAAACAAATAATACATTATATGTTAAAAAAAAAAAAAGAAGATAGTAGGAAGGGAAAAATGAAGGGGCAGGGAAATTGGCAGGGGAGACGAACCATAAGAGACTGTGGAATCTGAGGAACAAACTGAGGGTTCTAGAGGGGAGGGGGGTGGGGGGATAGGTTAGCCTGGTGATGGGTATT
>NW_028034431.1:0-10111 GCF_054177405.1 Leptonychotes weddellii | reverse complement strand
TTTTTTTTTTTTTAAAGATTTTATTTATTTATTTGAGAGAGAGAGAATGAGAGACAGAGAGCATGAGAGGGAAGAGGGCAGAGGGAGAAGCAGACCCCCTGCCGAGCAGGGAGCCCGATGTGGGACTCGATCCCGGGACTCCAGGATCATGACCTGAGCCGAAGGCAGTCGCTTAACCAACTGAGCCACCCAGGCACCCGGAAAACAATAATTTCATATATAACTCTTGATAACGGAAGCTGCCAATCAAAAAATAAGGCATTCTCTGACCACCGATGTAACATTTGCAACCATCGTCCTATATCCACTTAACTCTGATATATTTTTATAGTACTTATTATCTGACATGACACTGTGAATTTATTTGCTTATGTGTTTATTGTATGTTTCTCTCATTAGGTATACTCTCCATGGAGATCAGAATTCTGTTTGTTATGTTCAGTTGCTATGTTTCTAGCACTTTGAATAATGTCTGGCACATAAAAAAATGTTTTGAATATATGTCTGGATTTCCTGGAATTTGACTGGAGTTCTTCTTTGTCCCGTAGCTTGTATATACATATAGTCAACTTGAAGTCTGAGCAATGAGATGAGCATGTCCTTGCCTCTCTAAAAGGTCATTTTCTTTGAGGGAAAAAACATGAGATTTTTAATTTCCAAAGAGTGCCAATTCTACACATTTTGTTGTACTAAAAGTAATCATCTTCTTCATAAAAATGTTAAAAACACAAAAGGGGAGAAAAAAACCCACAAGGGGGATCTCAGCGTACAATCTGGAAGAAGAGCTGACAAAGGCGAAGCAGCAGCAACTGGCTGGCGGGCTGCCCACTGGCCCAGGGTGGGCATGGCCAGGGAGCATGAAGCATCCATGGATAAACTGAGCCCAGGGGAAATGGAGCTCTGTAATCAGTAACAAAGAGCCGGCAGCCTTAGGCATAAGCCTCCTAAAAGCTTTGATTGCATCCAAAGGGAGCCTAACAATTTGGAAAAGTGTGAATTGCTGGATTATTAACACAATTGTTCAAAAAGATCTGGGTGCTCTTCAAAGATGTCTATCCCCTCCCAGGGGTGATGCTGGTCTTTCTTTGTGGAGGGGCAATGTGCACTAGAAGGAAGCTAGGCTTGTTCTAAAGCTGTGTTAAATCCTAGTTCAGTTCTAATACTCATTTGTTCTGGATACTTCTGCAAATTACCTAACCTCATCTGTAAAACAAAGCTAGGCATAGCTCCCTGGTATGAGTTTGGATAATCAGAAATAATCTTAACAAGGCATCCAGAGTATTATGATTTTCCGTCAACTATTATTATTACTATAGTTGATGTCAAATTAGGAGACATGATTTATACATTAATTTCAAACAACATAAATAGGCATTCCACGTGATCACAATACAATATAAACCAAGGATGAAATGCAAACTTTGTAAAAATTGAATGTAGATGTCATTGCCCACAATATACAAGGTAGGGGAGAAAACATTTTTCTCTATGTCTTTCCTTCTTTCCCTCTTTCCCTTTGCTTCACTTTTCATATTGACAGAAAAAGTCTTTCCCCATTTTTTTCATAATTCAATCTACAAATACTTACAGTAGTCTCAATATATGACCAATGACGTTAACACAGCTCAAATTTGTATTAAATGTATTTTAAATATTGAAAATATTTCCAAATGAAGTTTCCACTTAACATTTAATTTCAAGATGGCAGCTCAATCACAAAGTACCACACAATCCTTTGATCGTATTTTTGCTTTCTCTATTGAAGGCAATATGCCTAATGGCTAAAATCATGGGCTGTGGAAAAACCTGGAATTGTCACTTCTAACCTGCATAAATTTGGGCAAGCTAATAATCTTTAAAAATTTGGTCTAACTGTAAAATGGTTTCAATAGCCCCTATCTCTTAGAGATGCTATAAAAATGAAATGGAATAACACATATAAACCACTAATACAGAGCTTGACGTATCATAAGCCTTCAGCAAATGTTCACTGCTGTTATTGTTTTCAGGATTATTGTATTATTCTTTCTTCTATTTTTGTCATTAAATACTACAAAGTAGGGGCGCCTAGTGGCACAGTGGCACAGACTTGGTTTCAGCTCAGGTAGTGATCTCAGGGACCTGGGATTGAGCCTCATGGCAGGCTCAGTGTGGAGTCCGCTTGAGCTGCTCTCTCCTTCTGCCCTCCTCCTCCTGCTCTCTCTCTCTAAAATAAATAAATCTTTTAAAAAAATACTACAAAGTAAATGCTGAATGAATGATCATATCTTTTAAAAAACTGGCAGAAAGCAAAAAATTTTATTTTTTGTACTTAAGTTAAATAATGTGGACCTTTGATTCACACCGTTTGGGCAAAATACTGTTAGGTCCAAACACTATTACATTCCTCAAAGATGATCTTCAGAGAAGTAAAGCACAATGGTGTCTACATAATAATAAATGTCTGGTGTCAAGAATAACATTAATGGTGTATTTGGATTTTCCCAAACATATTAGTTCATTTTCCTGAAGATAATTATGTACTTTCCTAATGTACAAAGGCTTAGCTATTCTAATTTTTTAGATCTCATCACATAGCAATCATCATCCTTAAGAGGTATCTCCTCAAAATACAAATTTCCCCCCAAAAGTCAAAATTATGAATGACTTTTATGAGTCAAAACATTCATAATTGGTTAAAGAAAGATCCAAAGACGTGACACAAAGTTTGGGTTGAGAGCAGAAAACCCTCTGGTGCCAAGATGTTCTCATGATTGTCCTAGAATCACAGAAGCTGGAGTGAAAAATGCTCTTACCCAGGAGGTGTAAAGCACAGGGGTTATGAACATGTAGTATGGCAGCCAATAGACTTGGCTTTGGGCCCAGCTCAGCCATTTATGTACTCAGTCTGCACAGAATTACTGAATGCCATTAAGCTTTGGTTGCCTCAACCACAAAATGTCGCTAACAAAGCCAACTTCACAGGGGTGTTAGGGACATTCAATGAAAAAAAGGGGGGGGGTATAAAATGCTTGGCACAATAGCTAAGCTAAGACTAGAACCTTGATCTCTTTCCTGTAACATGATACTTGTTCAAAAAATGATGGGGTGAAGGTCAGAGACAGTATGGTGCAGTGCTTTTCAGAAAAAAAATACCACATTTATTGAAAGAAAGTTGATAGATATTTAACAAAAGCTGAATAGGAGATAAATGTTAATACTAAGTATCACAGATATCTAGCATGAATATGAGAAACCATCCATTTCTTTTCCAAGGTCATGATCCTTTTGGTGGGTTTAGTTATTTTGTTGCTGGTGATGAAGGGTTGTTTGTTTATTTGCTTTTTTGTTGTTCTATTTTGTTCTATAAAAGGTTTTTATATCTGGAACAATAAGATTTAAGATTCACTGATTTTGCCTTTGCCTTTTAAGCTCTACTGAAGAACACTTGAAACAAATGATAGTCACAGTCCCAGAAAATACGACCATAGCTGCAAAAACAAATATCCAGATACACTGGCAGTGGTGGCCCCATGTAGGAGTGTGAAGCCACACATTCCTTGGAAGTTTGCTCTCTGGCTTTTCTCCTCTGTCCTCTTGATGAGGGAACAGAAGGCAAGCTGAGGACAAAGCACAAGCTGACACCCGCACAAACCCCTCCTCCCCGCCCCCCCCCCGTGGGATCTGTGTGACATTCCTCAGGCACTCCCGGCTACCCTAAAGCTAAGGGAAAGGAAAACAGCAGCCACAACGACAAAACACACAAATGGTTAACTAACAGAGATCAACTTCCAGCAAGACTGGAGTGTGCCTCAGTTTACAAATGTCTTAGTAGTTTACAAGAAAAACTAGCAACAAGCAATCTCTCAGGCTGGGAAGCAAGGGCCACACCCTCCCCTGCCAATCCCTTCTGGCCCAAATAAGGCACACTAAGTATTCAATAGTTTTTGTTTTTGTTTTTCCCTCAGCATCAGGGATTTTTTTTACTGAAAATTATCCCCTGTGGGTTGTGGATAGAACAGATCAGGGTGGGTGGGACAGAGCTGCCAACTGGTCCCTTAGAGTGCTGCAGAGCAAAACTGAGCCTACACCTCCTTGTGTCATCTTCCAAAACTCTGCTTCAGAGCTTCCCTTGCTAATTTTTGGACAAAAAAGAAACATTTCCCTAAAAGAAGCAACACTTAGTAGACACTGCTCTCTAAATCCACATTTAGGGGAGAAAGCAAAATACACATGATAAATTTACCTGACTCAGCAGGGGCACCATCTTGCTAATGATTTAAGCCACCAAATACCATTCAATTGCTTTATACAGAAATCATTTCATTTTATCTTCACCAATTCCTACTAAAGAAAGGCAGGTCTCAATATCCCTACTTTTCTGAGTGGCAATAATCACAGAGAAGTCAGGTGACTTGTCCAGAATCACAAGTTAGAGCCTTATCCTGACAATTCACTGACCTAACTCATAGAAAGTATTTGGTAGAGTGCCTGATAATGTGCAAAAGATGGTAGCAAACACCGGTTTTGTTGGTGTAACTGAACCAAAGGAGAGTTCCTATGCCTGATGTTCAGCAAGCCAATGAAAACTGAGAGTGAGCTTTGGCAGTGAAAGAAGATATGCTATTTATTGATGTGACACCACCTAGGAAAACCGGGAGCTAATGCTCAAAAAGTCCCGAACTCCCCGATGGCTTGTGAGGGTTTTTATGGGCAAATTTGGGGCAGGGGTCTCAGAAGAAAAGGTAGACACCTTGTATTGGGGGCCCATGAGGTCATGCTATCATGTGTTCTGATGCCACTTGGTCTAGCCCCCTGCAGGTCTTTTCCATCTCTAATGACTTGGAATCTGAAAAATATGTTTAGTCTTTAAAGATTTCATTAGGTCTTTAAGGTAGTGATGATTAACTACCTGCCCCACGGGTTCATTTGATGATAAGCAAAAGCTTCTGTCTCTTGAGCCTATGCCTCCACGCCCCTTGGCAGGTCCGGTCATGTCTGGGGTCCATAACTTCTAAGGTCTTTCTTTCATCCAACTGACAAGACCGATGCCTGAATGCCGGCTTCATTAGTAGTAGCCAACCCCAGAGATCAGAAATTCAAAATTTTTCTAAAGGCTAGGCTCTTCCCATAAAGGTATGCTATTTCTAATTAAATAAATATATATTTGAATCAAATGTTAAATTCCATGACCTAATTGAAGTACTTCATCAATGTGGAGCTTCTAAATGAAATTGGTCCTGAGGGTTGTGTTACAACGGAAAACGTACTTGAAATGAGTATCAGGAGTGCCTTTCTCTTTGATAAAGACTCCAACTCCACCTAGATGTAGACACAGGCAGGGAAATCATACAAGAATGAAGTCAAAACCCACCTACCCAAAAGGATGTTTTCCTGGAAGGTGGGGGGATGGTTTGGAGTGGACGTGGATTGGGCTTGCCACGGGTTCCGGTTCAACCCCATATGCCACATGTGATAAGTGACTCCTTGCAACTCTCTGGGGTCAGTTTGCTCCACGGTGTCCAGAGGGATAGCTGGATCACCTCCCTTTTAGCTTTGCTATTTTCAGATCCTGTCACACATTATTGGCTCTGAGTCTGTGATTAAGGAATATGGTTTATATTAGATATATGGTGAACAGTGCTTGCAATCAATCACCATTTTGTGAATGATGCTTACCCATTTCTGTTTTGTAGTCAGGGAGATATATGTATATATGGCATATATACATATGGCACTGATCAAATAAAGAGCAGGATTCTAGTCCTAAGTGAGTTCTTCCAGGCTTGAACTCTCAACAATCTGCAAAAGTATGCAAATTGCTCCTCAGTTTTCCCTGAACAAGGATTAAATTAGTAGGTATTGTAAATAACACCTCACAGAGCAAAACCAGGCTGAACAAATAGCTGCATTTGGAAATAGAGACAAGAGATGATGAAATGAAATGCAGCATGAAAAAATGCTCAGAAATACAGCTGAGAAGGACATAAAACAGCACATCAGCAATGTTTATAATGCATTAAGGGAAATGAAAGGAAATCATGAGACCATTTGTGTATATTGGCCTGAAGAATGGAGATGAGTGAGTTCCTCTAGGCAGGCTCCTCCAGCATTTAGTGTCATGCAGTACAAAAAGCACAGGACCACGATTAAAGAGACATGGATGCTGGCTTACAACCTGTCCCCAACTCCTCCTTAGTGATGGCAGTTCTCTCCTGGCTCAGTTTCTTCATCTAGAGAATCAGGAAAACCTCACCCACCTTTCAGGTTTCTATGAGAGTGTTATCCACGTAAGGATACTTTGTCATTTGTAAGTTTTGTTACCAATTTCACTCACTAAAAGCATCACCTTATTTTATACAGAAAGGCACTCGATGCAATATTATTGCACAAGGTAATACTCATGTTTCATATAAAGAAGGAAATTCAATGAGGTTATAGTCACAAGGTAAATATAACAAGTACAGTTTAAAGATTGTGATGAATGCCAGGCACTGTGTTCCTTTCTTCCTTCTTTAAACTTTACAATGATTCTACAAGATTGATGAATTTATTTTTATTGTACAAGTGAAGAAACTCAGGCTTGAAGGAGTGGAGTCATTTAACCCAAATCAAACAGCTCTTAGAGGTGAAGATGCAATTTAAAACCAGGTACTCCTATTCCAGGGCTTATAATAAGTATCAACCACTTTATCTAATTCAATAACCCTGTAGTAATTAAGTGTCTTACTACTTATAAGAAACTATACCAGTCTAAAAGGGCTGTGTGTACTGAGAGCAGGGGGAGGGAGACACAGGTCAGAGAAGGTTTTGTGCAAGAAGGAAGTCTCACTGACTAAGAATAGATACAAGACCCTAAGCTTGGGAACACCACACAGCACTAGAGAGCAGCTTGCAGCCAAGGGCCTGACAGCAAGTTAAAACCAAAGTCTTCAGAACACCAGAGATCAAAATCAGGGAAACCAAGTTTGGTCACCAAGACAAAGGCCACACACAAGCCATAAATTTCGAGGGAAAAATATCCTGTCGGGTAGGAGGAGCAAGATGGCAGAGGAGTAGGAGACCTAAATTTCATCTGGTCCCAGGAATTCAGCTAGATAAGGATCAAATCATTTTGAACACCTACGAACTCAACAGGAGATCAAATAAAAGAATAGCAGCAACTCTCTGAACAGAAAAGTGACTTTCTGGAAGGTAGGACATGCGGAGAAGTGAATCTGAGGCAATATTCGGGAAAATAGATGGCAGGGGAGGGGTACTCCATCAGCCTCTACCGGCAAGTGATAGAGAGCGGAGCACAAAATCGGAACTTTTAGAAGTCGGCTCTGCTGAGGGATGTTGCTCCAGTGGCTTAGCGGGAGGTGGAACACTCGCTGGGACAGTGTGTCTCAGGACCCTCGGAGTCACAGAAAGACCCGGGGTGCCTGAGTGCGGCAGAGCTCCCAAGTATCAGAGTGGGGAAGCCGGCTGCAGAGATGGAGATGAGGAGTGGGCTTTCAGCTCGGGGTTGTGATAAACCATGATCCATGGCACAGTCGGGTCACTACTCTTTGAGCAGGGACACAATAATCAGCAGATCTGGGGAAACTCCCCTTCCTCCCCCAGGAGGAGCGGCGCAGGGGCACACCACAGGGATTGGCTAGGTTTGGAGACTCCACACGGGGTCATGTGCCAGAGATAGAAACACTTGGTCACAGGCCAGGTGAGCACTGAGTGCGGCTGGAGACCGGGGAGACAGGAGTGATTGACTGTTTTTCTCTGGGGGTGCACTGAGGAGCAGGGCCCCCAAGTCCTCGGATCCTCAGGGTTGGAGATTGGGAGGCCGCCATTTCACACTCGTCCTCCAAAGCTGTACAGAAAGCTTACAGGGAGCAAAAGCTCCTGAGACCAAACCCAAGCAGATTACTTAGCCCCGACAGGGCAAGGGTGGGGCAATTACACCTCCGGCAAAGACATTTGAGAACCATGGCAAAGGGCCCCTCCCCCAGAAGATCAGCAAGAACAGCCAGCCAAGACCAAGTTTACTGATCAATGAGAACGGCAAAACTCCAGTGCTAGGGGAATAATGTACATAGAATCCATGGCTTTTTTACCATGATTCTTTAGTCTTTCAAAGTTAACTATTTTAATTTTCTTTTTTCTTTTTCTATTTTTAAAATTTTTCTTTTTCCCTTTTTCAACCAACATCTTATCAATTCCTTTCTTAAAAATCTTTTTTATTTTTCATTTTTAGAGTCATATTCTATCCCTTCATTGTAGTTAACCTTATTTTTGGTATACATATAAGTTGTTCTCTCTTTAAAATTTTGGAATACAGTTTCTTCTAACAGACGAAAATATACCCTAAATCTCTAGTGTATGGTTTTGTTCTACTCTCCTGCCTGATCACATTCTCTCCTTTTTTTTTTTAATTTCACATCTTTCTTTTTTCAACCAACTTCCTATCAATTCCTTTTATAAAATCTTTTATAATTTTCATCTTTACAGTCATATTCCATCCCTTCATCATATTTACCCTTATTTTTGTACATATATAAGTTTTTCTTTCTTTAAACTTTTGGGAGGCACTTTCTTCTAACAGACCAAAACACACCCAAAATCTAGTGTGTGGCACTGATCTATTCACCAGTCTGATCATATTTGATCATATTTTTTTCTTTTTCCTTTTTTCTTTTTTCTTTCTTTCCTTTTCTTTCCCCCTGGTTTTGGGTCTCTTCTGATTTGTTTAGTGTATATTTTTTCTGGGGTCATTTTTACCCCTTAGCATTTTGTTCTCTAATTCATCTGTTCTCCTTTGGACAAAATGACAAGATGGAAAAACTCACCTCAAAAAAAAGAACAAGAGGCAGTACCGACTGCCAGGGACCTAATCACTATGGACATTAGTAAAATGTCAGAACTAGAGTTCAGAATGATGATTTTAAAGATACTAGCTGGGCTTGAAAAAAGCATGGAACATACTAGAGAAACACTTTCTGGAGAAATAAAAGAACTAAAATTTAACCAAGTCAAACTCAAAAAGGCTATTAATGAGGTACAATCAAAAATGGAGACTCTAACAGCTAGGATAAATGAGGCAGAAGAGAGAATTAGTGATATACAAGACCAAATGATGGAGAATAAAGAAGCTAAGAAAAAGACAGATAAACAACTACTGGATCATGAGGATAGAATTCGAGAGATAAGTGATACCATAAGATGAAACAATATTAGAATAATTGGGATCTCAGAAGAAGAAGAAAGAGAGAGAGGGGCAGAAGGTATATTAGAGCAAATTATAGCAGAGAACTTCCCTAATTTGGGGGAGGAAACAGGCATGAAAATCCAGGAGGCACAGAGAGCCCCCCTCAAAATCAATAAAAGTAGGTCAACACCCCGACATCTAATAGTAAAACTTACAAGTCTCAGAGACAAAGAGAAAATCCTGAAAGTGGCTTGGGACAAGAAGTCTATAACCTACAATGGTAGAAACATTACGTTGGCAGCAGACCTATCCACAGAGACCTGGCAGGACAGAAAGGACTGGCATGATATATTCAGAGCACTAAACGAGAAAAATATGCAGCCAAGAATACTAATCGAGCTAGGCTGTCACTGAAAATAGAAGGAGAGATAAAAAGCTTCCAGGACAAACCCAAACTAAAAGAATTTGCAATCACAAAACCAGCCCTACAAGAAATATTGAAAGGGGTCCTCTAAGCAAAGATAGAACCTAAAAGTAGCATAGACCAAAAAGGAACACAGACATTATACAGTAACAGTAACCTTACAGGCAAAACAATGGCACTAAATTCATATCTTTCAGTAGTTACCTTGAATGTAAATGGGCTAAATGCCCCAATCAAAAGACACAGGGTCTCAAATTGGATAAAAAGACAAGACCCATTGATATGCTGTCTGCAAGAGACTCATTTTAGACCCAAAGACACCACCAGATTGAAAGTGAGGGGGTGGAAAACCATTTACCATGCTAATGGACACCAAAAGAAAGCTGGGGTGGCAATCCTTATATCAGACAAATTGGATTTTAAGATCTAACAATTGTAAATATCTATGCCCCTAACATGAGAGCAGCCAATTATATAAGCCAATTAATAACAAAAGCAAAGAAACACATAGACAACAATACAAT
>NW_028034430.1:0-539 GCF_054177405.1 Leptonychotes weddellii | reverse complement strand
GCCTTCATGGAGCTTCAAACCAACAAGCAAAACAAACAGGATGTGAGGCCGTGATCAGTGCTAAGAAGACAGTAGAGAAGGCAGGCAGGACATGTTGTGGCATTCGAGCTGAAAAGTCGAGGAATGATCTAAGCCACAAAGTGTCTTTGTGATCTTTATAACCTGGTGATATGTATATCATAGTTCTAAGATCATCATTTTTATTCTCATCATTTTCTATAAAATCCCTGAATGTATTTTTCAAGAGTTAGTTTGGACTCTCTCTTGTATTGCCTCAAATCCTGCATTTTATGAGTAATTATTAAAAGTATCCCCCTACCACATTTTTGGGGGGTCTATTCTGTGCTTGCCTTTTGGACTAGCCTTTTTCTAAATCATTGTAGGAAGTCCAGTTTGCCCCAATATTCTGATTTTTGGTCATATTTTCTTTCTTTTTTTTTTTTTTAGTTTATTTATTTGACAGAGAGAGACACAGCGAGAGAGGGAACACAAGCAGGGGGAGTGGGAGAGGGAGAAGCAGGCTTCCCGCTGAGCAGAGA
>NW_028034429.1:0-539 GCF_054177405.1 Leptonychotes weddellii | reverse complement strand
TACAAAGCTGTAATCATCAAGACAGTATGGTTCTGGCACAAAAACAGACACATGGATCAACGGAACAGAAGACAGAACCCAGAAATGGACCCTCAACTCTATGGTCAACTAATCTTCGACAAAGCAGGAAAGAATATCCAGTGGAAAAAGGACAGTCTCTTCCATAAATGGTACTGGGAAAACTGGACAGCCACATGTACAAGAATAAAACGGGACCATTTTTTGGCACCATACACAATGATAAACTCAAGATGGATGGAAGACCTTACTGTGAGACAGGAATCCATCAAAATCCTAGAGGAGAACACAGGCAGGAGGTTCTTCGACCTCAACCGCAGCAACTACTTGCTACATACATCTACAAAGGCAAGGGAGCAAAAGCAAAAATGAACTATTGCAACTTCATCAAGATAAAAAGCTTCTGCACAGCAAAGGAAAAGGTCAGCAAAACTAAAAGGCAACCTACGGAATGGGAGAAGATATTTGCAAATGTCTTATCAGATGAATGGATAAAGAAGATGTGATATATATACATATAT
>NW_028034428.1:0-539 GCF_054177405.1 Leptonychotes weddellii | reverse complement strand
TTTCCGAGCTGGGGTGGCAATAAGAGGGCGTGGGGCCTTCTTCCTGCACAGAACTCATGGCTCTGGTTTCTGGAGAAATGAAAGGCCCCAGCCCTGGGCTTCACCACACCACTTCCTCCGCCCTCCTCTGCTGGAACTCTGCCCCATCCACTGTCACCCTCTCTCTCTCCCCTCCAGGCCCCGGCTCTTCTTTTTTTTTAAAGATTTTATTTATTTATTTGAGAGAGAGAATGAGAGAGAGAGAGCACATGAGAGGGGGGAGGGTCAGAGGGAGAAGCAGACTCCCTGCTGAGCAGGGAGCCCGATGCAGGACTTGATCCCAGGACTCCAGGATCATGATCTGAGCCGAAGGCAGTCGCTTAACCAACTGAGCCACCCAGGCGCCCCAGGCCCCGGCTCTTCTTCATCTCAGATGCCTGAGCCTTCCTTCTCCCTTCACCACTGACTCCCTTCAAGGAGCTGCCATACATGGGACTTTGTCTGACCTCCAACTAGCAGCAGTGACCTGTCTGGGGGGCTGGGAGCAGCGGGGAACAGGG
>NW_028034427.1:0-539 GCF_054177405.1 Leptonychotes weddellii | reverse complement strand
AAAAAAAACACTAAAAGCTATTATTCATGAAAATGACTTCCAGAAAAAGAAGACTTTTGCCCTCATCCAGAAGGGGGAAGGATAGTAAACTAGTATTATTTAACCTGGTTGGTATTTATAATGAATGGTGATGTTAATTAATCATTAGTCATCATCATGTTTATTTACAGTATACTTCCTGACCGCTACTAAATAAACCAAGATTCAGACTGCAAAAAAAAAAAAAAGGGGGGGGGCTTTTGGGAATAAATACTGTGAAAGTATAAGTTTAAAATAAATGAGTTAGAAGATAAAATTATGGTATTTTATCCCCAAAACCATAGGCCAAAAAAGTAGATATGTAAAACAGTAGAAAGAATAAAATTAGAAGATCAAGTGGAGGTACAATGTTTGATTAACAGAAGTTCCGAAGATTGAGAAGAAAATTTAAAAATCCAAGAAACAAAAAATTTTCAGGATTGAAGAGTGTCCACATTATGAGGTTACACTGAGTGAGGAACACTGTATGAAAAAAAATATCGACTCCATGGCACATGACT
>NW_028034426.1:0-539 GCF_054177405.1 Leptonychotes weddellii | reverse complement strand
GAGTTTGTGCTCTAATTGGTAACTGAGTGTTGGTTCTAATAGTGATTGGGAGGTGGTGGGGAAAACATCCTGTGTCTTAATTAGGACGAGGCTAAGACCCTAATTGTTGCAATGGCTGTGGCTTAAAAACATCGCCGTAAATTAACTGCAAGAAGAATGGAATTGCATAAGCAGAGAAAGCAGCCAGAGTTTGGACTTTGGAGTGAGGTGAGCAAGACTGAATCTCTGTCCTCCTGGCTCTCAGTCCCTGGACCTCCCCTTTTCAGAGATGTGGACTATGGGTGGGGCCTGGCTCAGCAGCCGGCACAGCAGGTAGTGACCAGGGGAAGCTCTTCCGATAGTGGCTTACCTCTTCGCAGGCTCGGCCATGGCCAGGTGCTTTCAGAGGCATCACTGGAGGCCACATGGTATCGATCAAACCGAAAAGCCCTGCTGTCCTGGAAAAAGAAAGGATGTTGTCCATAGTATTCATCACTTAAGTGCCTCTTTATGATCTGGTCATATGCAGTTTTGCCTAACAGACACCATCCCTAATGCCA
>NW_028034425.1:0-539 GCF_054177405.1 Leptonychotes weddellii | reverse complement strand
GAGTTTGTGCTCTAATTGGTAACTGAGTGTTGGTTCTAATAGTGATTGGGAGGTGGTGGGGAAAACATCCTGTGTCTTAATTAGGACGAGGCTAAGACCCTAATTGTTGCAATGGCTGTGGCTTAAAAACATCGCCGTAAATTAACTGCAAGAAGAATGGAATTGCATAAGCAGAGAAAGCAGCCAGAGTTTGGACTTTTGAGTGAGGTGAGCAAGACTGAATCTCTGTCCTCCTGGCTCTCAGTCCCTGGACCTCCCCTCTTCAGAGATGTGGACTATGGGTGGGGCCTGGCTCAGCAGCCGGCACAGCAGGTAGTGACCAGGGGAAGCTCTTCCGATGGTGGCTTACCTCTTCGCAGGCTCGGCCATGGCCAGGTGCTTTCAGAGGCATCACTGGAGGCCACATGGTATCGATCAAACCGAAAAGCCCTGCTGTCCTGGAAAAAGAAAGGATGTTGTCCATAGTATTCATCACTTAAGTGCCTCTTTATGATCTGGTCATATGCAGTTTTGCCTAACAGACACCATCCCTAATGCCA
>NW_028034424.1:0-539 GCF_054177405.1 Leptonychotes weddellii | reverse complement strand
CACCACAGGGATCTGCTGGGTTTGGAGACTCCACACGGGGTCGTGAGCCAGAGATAGAAATGCTCGGTGACAGGCCGGGTGAGCACGGAGTGCGGCCAGAGACCAGGGAGACGGGAATGATTGACTGCTTTTCTCTGGGGGTGCACTGAAGAGCGGGGCCCCGAGTTCTCGGCTCCTCCCGGGTGGAGACTGGGAGGCCGCCATCTTCACTCGACCGCCAAAGCTGTACGGAAAGCTTGCAGGGAACAAAAGCTCCCGAGAGCAAACCCGAGCAGATTACTTAGCCCGGAACCGGTGGGGGCGGGGCAATTCTGCCTCCAGCAAAGACATTAGCAAACTGCGGCAACAGGCCCCTCCCCCAGATCACCAAGAACAGCCAGCCAAGACCAAGTTTACCGATCAATGAAAACAGCAGAACTCCAGCGCTAGGGGAATACTGCACATAGAATTCATGGCTCTTTTCCCATGATTCTTTTTTTTTTTTTTTTAAGATTTTATTTATTTGAGAGAGAGAGAGCACATGAAAAGGGGGAGGGTCA
>NW_028034423.1:0-539 GCF_054177405.1 Leptonychotes weddellii | reverse complement strand
TCAAGGGCAAGATGTGAACGGTAATTGACAGAGGAGACTGCCCATTTATTACTTTGGTTGGTGTTTATTAAATGCAGACCGGATGACAGAAACCACAGAAATGTGGGATTCCTATGGGTTGGTGACAAGGCTCAGGTCATGCTTGTGACTTAAAAGTCAAAGGAGCCGACAGAAAGGGAGGGGGAGGTCTTACCTACAGCATGGTTACCTGCAGCACCTGCCCAGAGGCTGGCCGGCCGCCTAGCAACAACATTGCTTCTTGCGACAGCTCTTCTGCTGGCAACAGCTCTTCTGCTGGCAACAGCCCTTCCCACCGCCGCAGCCATGCGAGCCGCAGCCACACGAGCCATGGGAGTGACAGCAGCAGACCACGGGGGTACTGCAGCAGCCCCCACAGCAGCCGCAGCAGCAGGGGCAGCAGGCCGAGCAACAGCCCACCCGGTAGCACCTGCAGGTGGTGCAGCTGCCGCAGCCGCCACCGTGGCCCCCGCAGCCGCCACCGTGGCCCCCGCAGCCGCCACCGTGGCCCCCGCAGCCGC
>NW_028034422.1:0-539 GCF_054177405.1 Leptonychotes weddellii | reverse complement strand
TCATGATCTCAGTGTCCTGGGATCGAGCCCTGCATCGGGCTCCCTGCTCGGCAGGAAGCCTGCTTCTCCCTCTCCCACTCCCCCTGCTTGTGTTCCCTCTCTCGTTGTGTCTCTGTCAAATAAATAAGTAAAATCTTAAAAAAAAAAAAAAAGACAAGAGGTATTTTATTCCCTTGTACATCAACTATGTGTATTGTTTTTGATGAAACATAAAATTATTCTGATTTCAGGGGCGCCTGAGTGGCTCAGTTGTTAAGGGTCTGCCTTCGGCTCAGGTCATGATCTCAAGGTCCTGGGATCAAGCCCCGCATCAGGCTTCCTGCTCGGTGGGGAGCCTGCTTCTCCCTCTCCCACTCCCCCTGCTTGTGTTCCCTCTCTCGCTGTGTCTCTCTCTGTCAAATAAATAAATAAAATCTTTAAAAAAATAAAGCAATATCATTATTTGTGTCCTTAGTACATACAAAACAAAGAAAAAGTTTGTAATGATCTGAAACGAATCTCTGAAACATTCATAAGTGTAGAGAGTTCTGTGGCATTAA
>NW_028034421.1:0-539 GCF_054177405.1 Leptonychotes weddellii | reverse complement strand
ATCATAAGGTAGTTCTACTTAGTTTTTTTTTTTTTTTAAAGATTTTATTTATTTATTTGAGAGAGAGAGAGAATGAGAGACAGAGAGCATGAGAGGGAGGAGGGTCAGAGGGAGAAGCAGACCCCCCGCCGAGCAGCGAGCCCGATGCGGGACTCGATCCCGGGACTCCAGGATCATGACCTGAGCCGAAGGCAGTCGCTTAACCAACTGAGCCACCCAGGCGCCCAATAAATAAAATCTTTAAAAAAAAAAAAAAAGATTTTATTTATTTATTTGAGAGAGAGAATGAGAGACAGAGAGCACGAGAGGGAGGAGGGTCAGAGGGAGAAGCAGACTCCCTGCCGAGCAGGGAGCCCGATGCGGGACTCGATCCCGGGACTCCAGGATCATGACCTGAGCCGAAGGCAGTCGCCCAACCAACTGAGCCACCCAGGCGCCCCCTACTTCTTAGTTTTTTGAGGATCCTTCATACTGTTTTCCATAGAGCTTCTTTCAATTTACAATCCCAACAACAGTGCACAGGGGGTTCCTTTTCTCTA
>NW_028034420.1:0-10111 GCF_054177405.1 Leptonychotes weddellii | reverse complement strand
AAAAAAAAAAGAAAGAAATCACCTCTCCTCATTCTCCAAAGTCCAAAACAAGTTCTGCTTCCCTATGAAATCCTCCCTGTCTTCCTCTCCTATGGTGGTTTTCTTTCCTCTGAAAGCTTAGTCTGAAACCCATTCACTCGTCACATTAGAAAGACACAGCTTTGTACAATCCACTGATTATTCATTTATATATGCCTTTTCCTACTGTATCAGAGCCTTCTGAGGGTGCACACTGTCTTATATTTCTTTCCTACTCCTCAACCACTTACTCTCACGCTCACCTCTACCTTAAACAAAGCATACTTGGGATAATTTTATCTGTCAACTTGGCAGGGCCCCAGGTGTCCAGATATTTGGCTAAACATTATTCTGGATGTGTCTGTGAAGGTGTTTCCGGATGACATTAACATTTGAGTCAGAACTGAGTAAAGTAAATTGCCCTCCCCAATGTAAGTATACCTAATCTGATCCACTGAAGGCCTGAATAGAAAAAAAGATGGTGGGGACGCCTGGGTGGCTCAGTCGGTTAAGCGTCTGCCTTCGGCTCAGGTCACGATCCCAGGGTTCTGGGATCGAGCCCCACATCGGGCTCCCTGCTCCGCAGAGATCCTGCTTTTCCCTCTTCCTCTGCCTGCTGCTCCCCCTGCTTGTGCTCTCTTTCTCTCTCTGTCAAATAAATAAATAAAATCTTAAAAAAAAAAAAGAAGAAGAAGAAGAAGACGAAAAAAAGATGGAGTAAAGAAGAAGTCTCTGTCTCTGCCTGTCTTTGAGGTAGGGCATCAGTCTTCTTTCTGCCTTTGGACTCAGACTGAAACTTACACCACCAGCTTTCTTGGTGCTTAGGCCTTCAGACTTGGACTGGAACTGTATCATTGCCTCTCCGTGGTATCGAGTTTGCTGACAAATCTTGGGACTTCTCAGTCTCCGTAACTGTGTGAGTGAACTCTTTATAATAAATCTCTCTCCCTTTATCTATCTACCTACCTACCTACCTATCTCTCTATATACTCTCACTCTACTGATCTACAGATAAATATATATACAAATAATATATAGAAATATATATTATTATCTATGTATTTACTATTTATGTTATCTATATGTAGATATAGATATATAGATACAGATATCTATCTCCTCAGGCTGCTGAGGCAAAATTCCATAGACTGGGTGCTTAAACAATAGACATTTTTGCTGGGAAGTCTAGATCAAGGCAGCGGCCTATTCAGTAAGACCCCCTTCCTGGCTTGGAGAGACCCACCTTCTAACTGTCTTCTCGTACCTGTGTTCTCATATGGTAGAGAGAGAGGACTCTCTGTTTTCTTCTTCGTTTTTTAAAAAGATTTTATTTATTAGAGAGAGAGCAAGAGCAGGGGGAGGGGGAGGGGCAGGAGAAGGGGGAAGGAAGAGGGGAGGAGGGAGAGGGAGGGGCAGAGGGAGGAGCAGAGGGAGAGGGAGAAGCAGACTCCCTGCTAAGCCGGGAGCTCACACCAGGCTCCATCCCAGGACCTGGGATCTTGCCATGAGCAAAAGGCAGATGCTTAACTGTCTGAGCCACCCAGGTGTCCCTGTTTCCTTCTTATAAAGACATTAATCCTATCATGGGGGCTTCACCTTCATGGCCTCATCCAAACCTAACTATCTCCCAGAGGGCCCCACCTCCAAATACCATCACACTGGGAGTTAGAACTTCAGCATATGAATCTGGCAGGGGGTGGATGGGTGGGGGAGATGGGACACACACACATTCAGTCCCATAATAAAATCCTTAATAAAGACCTGTTGCTTGATTCCTGGCAGAGGACACCCACCCATCTGAAACTTGAGGGAATGAGGAACCACAATATATAAAATAGTATCATATAAGAATACACAGTACTATATGTTCATCAATGTCAAAAGCAAATAGCCATTTACACCTTTCAGCTGGAGTATATATACTCCCTGAATCACAAAGAAAGAGTACCTTTCCCACTGTGTTACAAAGAAACAAGTTATTTATGCCAACTCAGAAATTTTGCATTTCAATCAGTTGCCAAGTGGTATGGCTCAGTGGAAAGAACATGGATTTTAGAGCCAGATTAACCTGGGTATAAGTCTCAAATCCTCAATTTACTACCTGAACTTGGCCTCTTTATTTCTCTGTATCTTTATCTACAGGATAAAGATAATACCTATTTCTAAAATTTGTTAGATTTAAATGACCCTGCCTTTAATGTATTTCTCAAACATGCTAAATTTACCATCTCTTTTGGGGTTTTGCACTTGCTGCAGGATATATCCTTCCCCTAGACCTTTGCACATTCTGCTGCTTCTTACTATCTGAATCTCATCCTCAGTTATGTTTTTCCAGACTACCTGAGCTAAGGTAGTCTCCTCCCCTCCCAGTCATTCTGTTCATATTATCTTCAAAGACATTATCTTTATTTAAAAATTTCCTTGAGGGGTGCCTGGGTGGCTCAGTCGGTTGAGTGTCCAATGTTTGGTTTTGGGTCAGGTCGTGATCTCATGGGTTGTGGGATGGAGCCCTGATTTGGACTCTGTGCTCAGTGGGGAGCCTGCTGGAGGATTCGCTCCCTCTGCCCCTCCCCTGACTCTCTCTCTAAGAAATAAATAAATCTTTTAAAAAAAAATTTTCTTGACTGTTTGTTTATTATCTACCTCCCCAATCAAAATGTAAGTTACATGACAACAGTGACCTTGCTGCCATGGTATCAATCCCATGCCCAGCTCTATTATAATACCTGGTACATGTTAGGTGCCAGATAATATTTGTTGAATGAATATAAGTATGTAAAGTAGCTAGCACAGCACCCATTCACACACTATAGGTACTTTTCTTCCCCCTTTCTATGTAAAAATCACTGGGTTAAACAATGTGCTTGTGTGAGTCCTTTGAAATGGAGAGCATTTCAACAAAATGGATTCTTTGAATGTTGATCAGGCATTTATAATTATAGACAGAAATATGGTCATTTACTCCAATGTTTGATGAGACCATCCTCTGTCTTAATGATCTATTTTAGGTACAAACCAACATACTAGTTACTAAAGTGTTTATAAGACTTTACTCTCATATGAGACTTTAATAACATAATAACTCAGCCTTCCAAGAAAGAAAATTTTGTTTAGAGGCCTTTTATTTATGAGGAAACAGAGGCCCAGAAAGGGGAAATACTTGACTAATTCAAGGTCATACACTTAGTTAGAGGTAGACTGCATTCCCTTTCCATTCCACCATGCTTCCTCCTTAGAGCAAGAAAGGCAACTCTCCCCAAAAGCAAGGAATATTGGAATTGAACAGAGATCCCTAGGTGACATTATAAGATGTGGAAACTGAGGACTTGGGTTCCACTCAGAGTGCTTGTAAAATCAAGTATGATAAAGAATATAAACAGCTATGCATTACAGAAGCATAAGTTTTACTTATTTTTATCACATTACTAATACATTGATTCTGTTGGTGATACTGCGTTACAATTCATACAGCAAATTGCTGGAAAGAAATAAGAAAAGAGCTTCTCTTCATTCTGTTATCATTAGCAAAGGAGGTTTGACCCTCATTTCCTGGTCCAAGTGAAAACTGCCATGGCTGGTATTATCAGCTTATTCACCACAATGGCTCAGTAGAAACATCCTTGTACCTCAAGGCAACAATACTTTGGATTTCCAAATCCAAACCCAGGTGGCACATTCCATTCTACAATTTTCCAACTGGCACCAATTCAGGGGGAAATATTACTCACCAGAATAGGCATTAACAATTGAATTTTGGCAGGATGGGAGAAAAACTGGCACTGTCCTGGAAGAGAGATGCCATAGGTTTCCAGATGCACCCAAGTTTAGCAACATGGAACCACACATATTCTGAATGGAAAAATGGACCTTAAATTGTAGCCCTTCATTTTTATAGGGAAAGAAACTGAGGTTTGAGGAGGAAAAATGGCCCAAGGTCATGTGGCGGGAACCCCATGCAAGACAGCTATGCTCACTACTGTATCACTAGTGTACACAAGAACCCTGTGGGAATGGTCATCTCTTTTCAATCCTATGTTCTTCTTGTTATACCAAGTTTTGCCCAGAATGGATCTGGATAGAAGCTCATGCCTTGATATAGCAGTGCAAAGATATATATGGTGCTGGTCTGGCTCTCTTCTCCTCAATGAATTTGTCCATCCTTTCAGCCACCTCTCAGGATCCATCAAAATGCTCCTTACATTTAACAAGCCCAAAAGAATAGTTTTAAAAATCAACTCAAACTGATTGAAAACCTAGTTCATTTTTACTTAGCATTGGATACATTCCTTTGAAAAGGAGTTTATTATTCAGTGCTATTATAATGAAATATATTCTATAAACCCTTAAAAATATTCCATCATTCATTCAACAAAGATTTATTAGATTAGATACCTACTATTTGTCCAAAAATATGCAAAGCACTGGGTGGGGGGTAGGGAGAGGAAAGCCTATAGACCTCACCCAGCTCTGGCACAAAGAATAAAAATTAATGTTAACAGCAGTAGAGTAGATTATTTACCACAGAGTCCAAGCACCAGAATTATATTAACTAGAGTAAAATTAGTAATAGCTAATATTTATTAAGTACTTAGTAAGCACTAGTTACTGTGCTGACTTTACATACCTTATTGAATAAATCCTCATATCAATCATATAAGGTAGATAATATCTACCTTATACCAATCTAACAGATAACTAAGGCACAGACGGATTAATTTGTTC
Source organism: Leptonychotes weddellii (assembly GCF_054177405.1). Classification (NCBI taxonomy): domain Eukaryota; kingdom Metazoa; phylum Chordata; class Mammalia; order Carnivora; family Phocidae; genus Leptonychotes; species Leptonychotes weddellii. Next base: position 5,371 of record NW_028034420.1, on the reverse strand, counting down.
AAGTCATACAACTACTGAGTGGTGGATTCCGGGTTTATGACCATGATTCCAGAGCAGATCTTATTAACCATTTCACATGACTTCTAAAATATGAAATTATTCAAAAAGAATGTTAAAGAGTAGTCACTTTGAAAATCTCACAATTTACTAATGATTTTCTAAGATAGTCACTTTTTAAAAAAAGACTACTTATTTGTGAGAGAGGGAGCGCACAAGCTGAGGGGAGGGGCAGAGGGAAAGGGAGAAGCAGTGAGTGGGAAATTGCTGAGTGGGAAATTGATGTGGGGTGCAACATGGGGCTCAACATGGGGCTCCATGTGGGGGTCGATCCCAGGACCCTCGGATCATGACCTGAGCTGAAGGCAGACACTTAACCAACTGAGCTACCCAGGTGCCCCTAAGATATTCCCTTTTCGCATCCTTTTAAAACTTGTACTTTTGACTAAATAAAATTTTGTAATAAAAACAACTGAGCATAAGAATTTCTATTATTATTTTAACATGGCTTTCTAGCAAGTATGACTTTGGTAATAAAGATATAGCTTTAAAAATAGATACTTATACAAAATAGTAAGACAACCAACACCTTTATTTTTATTTATTTGTTTATTTTTAAAAGATTTATTTATTTGTCAGAGAGAATGAGAGAGTGAGAGAGAGAGCACACAAGCAGAGGGAGTGGCAGGCAGAGGGAGCAGCAGGCTCCTCACTAAGCAAGGAGTCTGATGCGGGGCTTGATCCGAGGACCCTGGGACCACGACCTGAGCCGAAGGCAAACACTAAATGACTGAGCCACCTAGGCGCCCTGACAATCAACACCTTTAGATACTATTTGATAACTTTCTCACTAATAATCAACCATTATAAATATTAATTCTCTTCTTTTTTTCCAAAGCAGATTTCAAGAGAAAAATCTTTTCTTCATCAGGCTTCTACATTTCTACTTCTAGAAATTAAAGTTTTCAGTTTCTTTTTAGTTATGACATATATATTTTTAAAAATCCTTTCTTTCTTTCATCACACCTTACATGATAAAACATCTCTTTAAAATTCCTTGTGCTCATTGGAGATCTGTTATTTGATAGATATAGATATTCAATTTTACAATATAAAATTGTTCTGAAGCTTGGTTGTACAATGTAAATATACTTAACACTCCTGAACACTACACTTAAAAATGGTTAAGATAGTAAATTTTATGTTATGTGTATTTTATGTTAATTAAAAATAAATATTACTTGGGGCGCCTGGGTGGCTCAGTCGTTAAGCGTCTGCCTTCGGCTCAGGTCATGATCCCAGGGTCCTGGGATGGAGCCCCACATCGGGCTCCCTACTTAGCGGGGAGCCTGCTTCTCCCTCTCCCACTCCCCCTGCTGTGTTCCTGCTCTCGCTGTCTCTTTCTGTCAAATAAATAAAAAAAATCTTTTAAAAAATAAAAAATAAAAAATAAATTCCTTGTGCTCTTTTAGAGTCAAGATACTTAATCTTCAAAGATATTTTTAATTTAGAACAGATAAAGTCCTCAACATTCTATATGATTTTCTGTTTGTGCTATAGTACAGAGAAAGGAGTGATAAATTCCGATTATAGGGTGAATGGGAGAAATTTTGTGTAGTTTAAAAGTTCATCTGAGGGGCGCCTGGGTGGCTCAGATGGTTAAGCGTCTGCCTTCGGCTCAGGTCATGATCCCGGGGTCCTGGGATCGAGTCCTGCATCGGGCTCCCTGCTCCGCGGGGAGCCTGCTTCTCTCTCTGACCCTCTCCCCTCTCATGCTGTTTCTCTCTAAAAAATAAATAAAATCTTTAAAAAAAAAAAGTTCATCTGAATTACAGTTTCTTTATATGTAAATGTGATAATTTAATCACATGGTTTTTAAAGGAATTTTTGGGTTCTGACAGCACAGGAGTTAAACAATTAGGATTTCAATGTGTGATGCAGAAAGGGCATTTCAAGTAGAGAAATGGCTTAAACAAAAGTATTGCAGCATGAAAGTGTAATTCCCAAAATCTGCTAAGTGGTGGTGCAGTTATGGTATAATATAGGATATGCATATGTCAGAGAGGAAGTGACAGGGCATAGGGATAAGCTGAAAGGAAGGATGGAGCCCGTTCCTTGCTTCCTGGTTTGCCAATGACCAGGAGAGGGGCCTTTGAAGACCTGTGAATCTGGTAATTTGGAATTTGGGGAATGAGGAAACAGACACCTTGACAGTACTGTCTTGAAGGGAGATTTCTACTTGAACGTTGTTTATTTCCCAGATTCCAGCTTCTGTACTTTGGGGATTTTCCTAAGATAAAGCTGAAATCTTGAGGCCAAGTGTAGTTTTCCCCTTTGTGTCAACAATTCTGGTATGTGACTATGTTCGCTTGAATGACTTAAAGACTCAATAGTCTGTCTATCATTCATGTGTAGGAAGCTTAAAACTAGGCGAACAAATCCCACTTCCCATCCCAATGTAAGGATGGACTCTACAATGTTCATAACAAGGGGCCTCAGAAAAATTACTGTTTTTCAGGGGTTTTGTTTTTGCTTGCATTTTCAGTCAGTTGATTTTTAAACTGAGCCAAATCTTGGAGTTTGCTATTTGGTTTTGGCTCTGCCCACATAAAACTAGTCTGTTCCTTTCTTGTACATGTCTGCCTTGTCGGGAACAGTGAACAGGCCTTCTTGAGACTTCACCTCTTCAAGTTACACTGCCACTATTCTCTCAAACAGCATCAGCCTGAAACCTCCTCTTTGAAAATGCTCCAGTTTATAAGGGCATGAAGACTAGAACATAATGAAATCTTCTGGATTGGTCAGAGCAAATCTGAGTTAAGCAACATATATTGGAAGTTAGACAAATCTGAGATTTTATTCAATGTTGTTTTCTCTTGGCAAACTACGACTTAGAGAAAAAATGATTTTGGAAAAATGCAAGTCTGTGTATTTCTTTAAAGTTATACATTTTAATCAGGCGCAGTGGTATCTGTCTAAATTTCTGCCATCACTTTATATCATGCCTTACTATGAGAAAAAAAAACTTAACTAATTAGAATTAGTTATACACATAACTATACACTTTTCTAAAAGCTATACACATTTCTCCAAATTTAAGTTCACTATTTGCCTAAATGAAGAAAGATTTCAAGCACACAGAAATATTTAAAGAATGCTATAACAAATATCTGTTTATCCCACTACCAAGCTTTGTCAGTCTTAACATTTTTCTACATTTTCCTCAGATTTTTTAAAAAAAAGAAATACAAGATTTGCTGTTGAAATTTCTTGCACCCTCCTCCTCAGTTTCATTCCCCTACCTTTCTTCCCCAGGGATAACTATTCTGAGTTCATGTTTATTATTTCCATATACAGATTTATATAGTTTTACCACATGTGTGTATTGATAAATTATACGTAGTACTCTTTTGCCTGTTTGGGGGCTTTATATAAGTGGTGTTATTCTCTATCTACCTGCTTATAAGCTGCCTTTTTCCACTCAGTGTTGTAATTTTTATGTGTATTCATGGTAATACATAAAACCCTGGTTCATTTATTTTCATTGTTTGAATATATCAAATTTATTTTAATTTTTCTCCCAATGATGGACACCTAGGTTATTCTGAACGTTTGCTATTACAAAGTATGCAGAATTAATCTTTCTTGTATGGGGTCCCTGGTGCAAGTCTTTTCCTTTTAATAGTCTGGCAACTGCAAATTTTATTTCTATTATGTGGTTACCCTTAACTCTTCTTTTAATATGCATACTTTTAAAGTATAAATTTAATCAGTAGCTCTACTATCCCCCCAAATTTTAGTGTGCTTTGAGACTGATCACTCCTCTTTTCTCTTTACTCCCCTGCCATGGCACTTATTACTACTGCCCAATATTTCAATTTCACTTTGTTTTCATACTCCCTAAATTAGTCATTATTTTTGTTGTTATTCCATACAGTCAAGTTTTTCTGTTGCTTTGTTTTCAAATTTACTCATATGTTTACCAATTTCTCTGCTCACTATTGCTTTTTTCATGTTATTACTTCCTTTTGGATTAATTTTCTGCTTCCAGAAGAATATTCATTACTCCTTTCAGAAATGGTCTCTGAGATGTGAACTTGATGTCTTTATCTGTCTAAAATTATCTCTGTTTTGCCCTTATTCTCGAATTAAGGTTTAAGTAGGTGGAAAATTCTAGATCGAGTGGGTTTTTTACTCCCTCTCAGCTTTTGAGGACATCATTCCTTTGTTGTTTTGTCATTGTTCTCAGTTTGTGATTTCTAGTAGGTTATCTCTTCTATCTTGGGATGCCCTCAAGATCTACTTTTTGTCTTTGCAGTTATGTAGTTTCACTAAACTATGTCTAGAAGTGGCTTTATTTTATCCTTTGGAATTCAAAGACCTAATTGAGATCTTTCATCAATTTTGGAAAAATAGCAACCATTACTTCTGAATATTGCCTCTTTCCATTTTCTCTATTCTCTCCTTCTAGAACTATTATTAAACATATATTGGATCTTCTCGTTCTATCTTCCTTGTCTCTTAACTCTGCTTTCATATTTTTCTTCTCTTTGTCTCTGTGAGGGGTATCATGGGTAATTTCTACCTTAACTTCCAATTCACCATTTTTTTCTTCAGCAATATGTAATCTCCTGTTTAAGCAGTACATTATGTTTTTAATTTCAATGACTATGGTTATGTCTTTTATTTTTAGAAATTCTATTTGTCATATATGCCTTATATCATGTTTTAAATTGTTTTGTCCTTAATAATTTTATTTTATTTTATTTTTTTTAAAGATTTTATTCATTTATTTGACAGAGAGAGAGCGAGCACAAGCAGGGGGAGCAGCAGGCAGAGGGAGAAGCAGCCCCTCCCCCAGCAGGGAGCCCAACTCGGGACTCAGTCCCAGAACCCCGGGATCATGACCCGAGCTGAAGGCATACATTCAACCAACTGAGCCACCCAGGCACCCCCTTAATAATTTTAAATATATTAATTTTATAGATCTTTTTATCATCTTATGGTTTTAGATCTCATATCATCTTTTTTTTAAATTTTTATTGTTACGTTAATCACCATACATTACATAATTAGTTTTTGATGTAGTGTTCCATGATTCATTGTTTGTGCACAACACCCAGTGCTCCATGCAGAACGTGCCCTCTTTAATACCCATCACCAGGCCAACCCATCCTCCCACCCTCCGCTCCAGAACCCTCAGTTTGTTTTTCAGAGTCCATCATCTCTCATGGTTCCTCTCCCCCTCAGATTCCTCCCCCTTCATTCTTCCCCTCCTGCTATCTTCTTCTTTTTTTTCTCTTAACATCTATTGCATTATTTGTTTCAGAGGTACAGATCTGTGATTCAACAGTCTTGCACAATTCACAGCGCT
>NW_028034419.1:0-1000 GCF_054177405.1 Leptonychotes weddellii | reverse complement strand
TGAGTTGTACCCATGAGGTATGACTTTGGTGTGCTTGAGAGACATCAATACAGAGAAGTTGAAAAAACAATTGAATTCATGGTTCTATCCCTTTAATTCATTCATTAAGTCAACGCATATTTGCTAAGACCATACAGTATGGCAGGTGCTGTTTTGGGCATATGGATGCTGTCACGGCTGGAACGGGGAAGGAACGGTCCCCAGGAGCTCACAGACTAACAGTAACAACGTGTCTCTGGCAAGACATGAACTTTGCTGCTCTTCACGCTGGGGTGGATGATTCGAGGAGCTGAAATAATCTTTGTTAAGGTGATGAGCAAATTATCTGCCTTCTCTGCTGTGAGCCTCCTTCCCCACACCAGACACACACATCTTTCAGAGGATTTAAAAATCATCCGAGGTCTGCAGGGGTTTTAGAGGGCTTCGTCTATCAGAAAGGTCTTCCTCACGATAAATGAAAATCTACTTTTCTAAATCAAACCGTTCTTGTAATATTCCTTATTCTTTTTATTCTCCAACGGTCTCGTAATCAAAATGCATCCACACACACACTCAAACCCCAGGCAGTTGCTTTGTTCCTTCTTTGTCTGCCATGGAAGATCCCAGGCCGTTTGTAGGAAGAGAAGAGCAGGTGCCCCCACTGAAGGCTTAATCAGTAGCCCGCAAACATTGGTCAAGGGGCCCCCGTGTGCCTGGCACTGTGCTGCCTACAGCTCCTTTGCAGACTTCCCAGAGGGTTAGAATTTACCAGAATTCCAGTGATTCCTGACTTGGGTGCAACTCCCAACTTATATCCTATTTTCTGACGCCCCACCACACAAGAGGCAAATGTGTAGATGGGCCCAAATAAAAGTGAATTATTTCTATGTATTATGATAGGACTGCTGCTATATTAGGAATATGTGTTACTGCAAGAACAACATGATTGCATTCCCACCGAGCACCTCACTTTGCACCTACTGGATCAATCCCTGGCCCCGTGCAGACACAGTGCACCCGT
>NW_028034418.1:0-539 GCF_054177405.1 Leptonychotes weddellii | reverse complement strand
CCGCATCGGGCTCCCTGCTCAGCAGGGAGTCTGCTTCTCCCTCTGGCCCTCCCCCCTCTCATGTGCTCTCTCTCATTCTCTCTTTCTCAAATAAATAAATAAAATCTTTAAAAAAAAAAATCACTCATCATACCAAGAGCTAGGAAAAGCTCAACTTGAGTGAAAAAATACTATCAACAGATGTCAACACCAAGATAACAGAGATGTTATAATTCTCTAAGAAATATTTCAAAGTAAAAAAAAAAAAAAATATTTCAAAGTAGCCATCATAAAATATTTCAATAAGTAATTATGAACAAGCCTGAAACAAATGGAAAAATAGAAAATCTCAGCAAATGATAGAAAATATAAAGGAGAAGCAGGGCCGCCTGGGTGGCTCAGTCAGTTAAGCATCTGCCTTCAGCTCAGGTTGGGATCCCAGGGTCCTGGGATCAAGCCCCGCATCAGGCTTCTGCTCTGCGGGAAGCCTGCTTCTCCCTCTCCCATTCCCCCTGCTTGTGTTCCCTCTCTCTCTGTGTCTCTCTGTGTCAAATAAATAA
>NW_028034417.1:0-539 GCF_054177405.1 Leptonychotes weddellii | reverse complement strand
GATTTCATTTTTTTTGATGGCTGCATAATATTCCATTGTATATATATACCACTTCTTCTTTATCCATTCATCTGTTGAGGGATATCTTGGGTCTTTCCACAGTTTGGCTATTGTGGACATTGCTGCTATAAACATCAGGATGCACGTACCCCTTCGGATCCCTACAGTTGTATCTTTGGGGTAAATACTCAGTAGTGCAATTGCTGGATCGTATGGTAGCTCTATTTTCAACTTTTTGAGGAACCTCCATACTGTTTTCCAGAGTGGCTGCACCAGCTTGCATTCCCACCAACAGTGTAGGAGGGTTCCCCTTTCTCCGCATCCCTGCCAACATCTGTCATTTCCTGACTTGTTAATTTTAGCCATTCTGACTGGTGTGAGGTGATACCTCATTGAGGTTTTGATTTGGATTTCTCTGATGCCTAGTGATATTTTAAATACACATCTTACACCCTTATTCAGACTCCTCTGTTGTTTTTCCAAGCTTCCATTCTTTGAAGAGTCAGGCCATTTTTTTAGTCTCTAAACTGAGAAATGGA
>NW_028034416.1:0-539 GCF_054177405.1 Leptonychotes weddellii | reverse complement strand
TGAATGTGTAGATTGCTCTAGGTAGCATTGACATCTTCACAATATTTGTTCTTCCAATCCATGAGCATGGAACATTTTTCCATTTCTTTGTGTCTTCCTCAATTTCTTTCATGAGTATTTTATAGTTTTCTGAGTACAGATCCTTTGTCTCTTTGGTTAGATTTATTCCTAGGTATCTTATGGTTTTGGGTGCAATTGTCGCTATACATAGTTCTTTAATTGATGATATCACTTACTCTTTAAAACAAATACAATATAATAAGGTATGTTCTATTACTACCTATTTTACAAGTAAGGAAAATGGGGCTTATAAAAGATAAGTGGTTTTTAACTGTTGTATGACAAGTAAGTGATACAATTGGAATTGAAACCAGTGTAGTTCAATTTTAGAAGTGACACTGATGATAACAATTCGATTTTGGCCCCTTTGTGGGTAAGATGCCCCCTTGTGTGCGAAGGGCTTTAAGATTTTCTTTGTATCCTTAAAGTTTTGAAATTTAAACATGGTTTGTAGTTGTGAGCCTTTATTTATACTGTTT
>NW_028034415.1:0-539 GCF_054177405.1 Leptonychotes weddellii | reverse complement strand
GCACCTGCATGACTGTGCGTGCTTGCATGTGTATGTTTGTGCACGTGCGTGCACCTGCATGAGTGTGCGTGCTTGCGTGTGTATGTATGTGTATGTGCGTGCACCTGCATGAGTGTGCATGCTTGCGTGTGTATGTTTGTGTATGTGCGTGCACCTGCATGAGTGTGCGTGCTTGCGTGTGTATGTATGTGTATGTGCATGTACCTGCGCGAGTGGGTGTGCGTGTGTATATGTGCACATGCGTGCACCTGCATGAGTGTGCGTGCTTGCGTGTGTATGTTTGTATGTGCGTGCACCTGCATGAGTGCTTGTGTATGCGTGTGTGTGCATGTGTGCACGCAGGTGTGTACCTGCACGAGTGCACATATATGTGTGTACGTGTGTATTCATGTGTGTGCATGTGCACCTGCACGAGTGTATGTGCATGCGTGTGTACATGCGTGCGTTCATGCGTGTGCGTGTGCATGTGTGTGCATGTGTGCGTGTGGTGGGGAGAGTCGGGGCACCCCAGGCAGTGGGAACACAAGGAAAGCCTGAAC
>NW_028034414.1:0-539 GCF_054177405.1 Leptonychotes weddellii | reverse complement strand
TCTTGTTTATGTCTACTGGCTTCCTTTTCTGTTTTTCCTTTGTTCTATTTTCCACTCGTATGCAGTGTGTGTGTGTGGTGTGTGTGTGTGAACATGTGTGTGTGAACATGGTGTGTGTGTGAACATGTGTGTGTGGAGTGTGTGTGAACATGATGTGTGTGTGGAGTGTGTGTGGTGTGTGAACATGATGTGTGTGTGGTGTGTGAACATGTGTGTGTGTGAACATGGTGTGTGTGGAGTGTGTGAACATGTGTGTGTGAACATGGTGTGTGTGTGAACATGATGTGTGTGTGGTGTGTGAACGTGTGTGTGAACATGATGTGTGTGTGGAGTGTGTGTGGTGTGTGAACATGATGTGTGTGTGGAGTGTGAACATGTGTGTGTGTGAACATGGTGTGTGTGGAGTGTGTGAACATGTGTGTGTGAACATGGTGTGTGTGTGAACATGATGTGTGTGTGGTGTGTGAACGTGTGTGTGAACATGATGTGTGTGTGGAGTGTGTGTGGTGTGTGAACATGATGTGTGTGTGGAGTTTGAA
>NW_028034413.1:0-539 GCF_054177405.1 Leptonychotes weddellii | reverse complement strand
TGGATAGGGATCAAATCATTCTGAACACCTACAAACTCAACAGGAGACCGAAGAAAAGAATAGCAACAACTCTCTGAACAGAAAAGCGACCACTTTCTGGAAGGTAGGACGTGTGGAGAAGTGAATCCGAGGTGATATTCGGGAGGATAGATGGGGGAAGGGGCCTCTGTCGGCCGCTTCTGGCAAGTGATAGAGCTGCGGAGCACAAAATCGGAACTTTTAGAAGTCGGCTCTGGGGAGGAACGTGGCTCCAGTGGCTAAGCGGGGGGTGGAACCCTCGTGGTCACAGAAACACTGGGGGTGCCTGAGTGCAGCAGAGCTCCCAGGTATCAGAGCAGGGAAGGCAGCTGCAGAGACGGAGCCGAGGAGTGGGCTATCAGCTCGGGGTTGCCATAAACTGATCCGGGGCACAGTCGGGCCACTGCTCCTCCAGCAGGGACCCAACAAGCGGCAGATCCGGGGAGACTCCCCTTCCTCCCCCGGGAGGAGCGGCACGGGAGCGCACCGCAGGGATCTGCTGGGTTTGGAGACTCCACACC
>NW_028034412.1:0-539 GCF_054177405.1 Leptonychotes weddellii | reverse complement strand
AGAGTTGTTGCTCTTCTTTTCTTCCATCTCCTGTTGAGTTTGTAGGTGTTCAGAATGGTTTGATCCCTATCCAGCTGAATTCCTGAGAGGAGACGAAATCCAGGTCTCCTACTTCTCCGCCATCTTGCTCCGCCCCTCCTATTTGTTTTTCTTATATGATTACTGTGGTTAGGATTTCCAGTACTATGTTGAATAAAAGTACCAAGAATGAACATCTTTGTCTTGTTCTTGATCTTAGAGGAAAAGCTTTCAGTTTTTCACCATTGAGTTTGATGTTAGCTGTGGGTTTGTCATATATGGCCTTTATTATGTTGAGTTATGTTCCTTCTGACCCTACTTTGTTGAGAGTTTTTATTATGAATGGATGTTGTACTTTGTCAAATGCTTTTTCTGCATGTATTGAAATGATCATATGGGTGGGATTTTTTTTTTTTTTAGATTTTATTTGTTTATTTATTTATTTAGAGAGCATGCCTGAGTGGGGGGAGGGGCAGAGTGAGAAGGAGAAAGAATCTCAAGCAGACTCAGTGCTGAGAGCA
>NW_028034411.1:0-540 GCF_054177405.1 Leptonychotes weddellii | reverse complement strand
TGGCTCTCTTTTGTGGTTCTATGCCACCACATAGGCAAACTTTTCCTTCTATGAGGCTTTTGGTGTCAGGCATTGCCTCAGTCTAGTCAGACTCAGTCTAGTCAAGGGTTGAGCTATGGTTAGGGTCTGTTGTTGGAATACTTTCCCACACTGCAGTTCAAGCATCCAGTTCCTTTTGTGATACCTTGTGTTTGTGGTCGTGTTAGTCTGCAGAGGATTTTTTTCTCTGCTTTACACTAAGCTTTACATTTTCCCTTTGTGGCGCACCTTGGAGACATCTCTACAAGCTCTAGTATCCTCTCAGTATTTCACTGTTACTTGTTTTTTTTTTTTTTTTAAAGATTTTATTTATTTATTTGAGAGAGCGAGAGTGAGAGACAGAGAGCATGAGAGGGAGGAGGGTCAGAGGGAGAAGCAGACTCCCTGCCGAGCAGGGAGCCCGATGTGGGACTCGATCCCGGGACTCCGGGATCAGGACCTGAGCCAAAGGCAGACACTTAACCGACTGAGCCACCCAGGTATCCCATTGATTACTGTAGC
>NW_028034410.1:0-540 GCF_054177405.1 Leptonychotes weddellii | reverse complement strand
TAATATTTTTCTTTCTGAGTGTCATTAGGTTAGAAGTGTTTTTGAACTTATGTGTGTAACTACAAGGAAAAAAGCATTGTGCTTATCTCCTTGAAACTACTCTGTGCTTCAGAACTAATTGTATTTCCTTATAGTTTTGTTTTTTATCCATTCATGTATATTTTTAAAAATGTAGTTGACATTCTTGTTCTTGATCTGGGATTGGGCCCTGACATCTGTGTTTTTTTATAGGTTCCAAAGATATTTCTGATGCACAGCCGTGCTTGAGAGCTGTTGAGTTCAGCTCCTTTTCCCTCCTTTATATTTCGTGCCTGGCTCTCTCTCTACAGTGGCTGACTGACTGATTAAATGAATGAATGCTTTTGATTTAGATGAGGAAATTGATTTCCAGCTAAATGGACTTCTCAAATGAGTTTCAGAAATAGATTTTTTTAAAATATAGCATTCATTCACAGATCTGTACCTCTGAAACAAATAATGCAATATATGTTAAGAAAAAAAAAAAAGAAGATAGCAGGAGGGGAAGAATGAAGGGGGGGA
>NW_028034409.1:0-540 GCF_054177405.1 Leptonychotes weddellii | reverse complement strand
GGATTTGCAAGGCTAAATCGAAGAGATGGTAAGTCTGCTTTTTTCCTTCTGATTGGCTCATGATGAATCTCATTAATTTTCCATTCTCTTGTAATAAAATCATTATAAGTGATATATTGTGAAAGGAAGTACATGTCTCAATCAGCAAATGGCTGGAACTCATGGGAAGTATAAGACCTGTAGGCCTGGTTCTGTAATGGCAAAGGGTCACATCCTATTTTAAAATCCTGTATCATCATTTCAGCACCCAAGGAACTGAATTCCTTCAGTATGGTGAGCTTTATATATCTCTTATAAAATAAACCTTTCTACAACAATATACAATCATGATGTATACAGTAGCCATGAAAATTTAATTGACTCTCTATTTCAAGTTAAATAGGAAGCTTGCAAGAAGAAGTAATTTTCAAAGATGCTATTTATTTATTTATTTATTTAGACATTTTTCTTTGTTTTTGTTTTTTTTTTAATTTTTTTATTGTTATGTTAATCCCCATACATTACATCATTAGTTTTAGATGTAGTGTTCCATGATTCGTT
>NW_028034408.1:0-10111 GCF_054177405.1 Leptonychotes weddellii | reverse complement strand
CCTGAGTGCTTTTTAATACTGACCATGTTTTCCTGTTGTGGAAACTGAAGCTTAGAGAGGTTTAGTAGCCTACAAAAACTCAGCTAGTTAGTGTAAGGAATAGAGCTGGGGTAAGGACCTTGTCTTTTCTGCCTGTGCTATTAGTCTGCTTTATTACCTTATATTATACTAATGATAGAATGATAATTTATGCTCTGATAAAATTATGTATACAAATCTGACCGTGTAGGTAGGTTATGGATTTCATTTGTTTTTCTGTAGAAATTCTCATTCATATTTTGGTTAGCATAGTTTCACTTCTAGATGATTATGTGTCTCAGTGTCCCATTTTGGCCATCTCTGTAACCCTGCTTTGAGAAACACTTAATAGAGGTATACAGAATTCAAATTCCTTTTTTTTTTTTAAAGATTTTATTTATTTATTTGAGAGAGAGAATGAGATAGAGAGAGAGAGCACGAGACGGGGAAGGATCAGAGAGAGAGGCAGACTCCCCGATGAGCAGGGAGCCCGACGCGGGACTCGATCCCAGGACTCCAGGATCATGACCTGAGCCGAAGGCAGTCACTTAACCAACTGAGCCACCCAGGCGCCCCAGAATTCAAATTCTTATGTTCATCTAATGATGAGAATTCGGGAACAGAAAAGTAACTTACCTAAGATGATACAAAACAAAACAGTAGAGGCAGAAGTAAGATCAGACCATAGATCTTTGCTTTTCATGTGTTGCCTTTAACAGATTAACACTGTTCTAACAATGCATTGCAGTTTAACAGGTGTTTATTAGACTTTGGTTTCCCTTCTCAAGTATTTTTGTAGTAGACATTTTCTTTATGTGTTTTGCTAATTCCTTTTCATGTGTTCTATCTTGAAGGAAGGGAAATATTACCCTTCATAATAATAATTTGCCTCCACAATATTTAAGGTAATTATTACTCTTTTCTGTTAGCATGGATTTTTATGTTGGTAAGCATGGATTTTTATGTTGGTAAGGATGGGAGATAGGCTTGGTTTTGGGGAAAAATCTCATTCCAATTTAAGTTGAATGAATCTGCTCGATAAACATATTGATAGCTTGCTATCATTGGCATGTTGCCAGGGTTTGGTATGACTATTAATGAAAAGAATATGTATATGGGTTTCTGTATATAAGTAGTCTAAATATATTACTATTCTATTTCCTTTTTTGTTCACAATTCTCTATAATAAAAATATCTTAAAAATTTCTCACTTCTTAAACATTTGTTTCTGAGTAGGCATAAATGTACAACTTTTAGTTTTCTTGTTTTTTTCTACATTTCACAGTTTCTCGTTCCTCATCAGTATTCATTTATTTTGACTATACTATTTGTCTGTGAAAATAAAATTTACTGGCTAATAAGGCAGGATGTGTTAATGGGAGAGGTTTGCGAGTTGTGGAGATTAATGTCTGTGGTCATGAAGGTAGCCCCACCATTTGCTTTTGTAGCAGTAACACACAATACCAATTGAACCACAAAGTGAATTGATGTCTTCCTGAAATTTTCTTAAAATTTCTGGGTGAAATGCTATGTGTCCATTTCATATACTTGCTATAATAAAGCCACTAGCTTGTCTGGAATTTAACCAAGAATTTGACCAAAGAAAATGGTAATTTAAGAGGGTTAAGGCAAGTAGGTAAAGTAGAAAAATACATTTATTAACTTTAGGTGCAGGAGCAGTACAAAGTTACCAAAGTTGTAGTCAATGATAACAAATTTAAGTAGTAGTAATTCAGAAATTATTGTCTTTCTGTGAGGGTATACTTCTGTTATGGCATAAATGAATTGAAATATGGGCATTTTCCTAGGTAGATTTTTGTCTTAAACTTTTTTTTTAAAAGTAACTATGTGCAACATGGGACTTGAACTCACAGCCCCAGGATCAAGAGCGCATGCTTTACTGGCTGAGCCAGCCAGCCCCCCGCCATGTAGATTTTAAAAACCATATACTTGATATATTTTGTGTTCTTTTTTTTTTTTTTTAAGATTTTATTTATTTATTTGACAGAGACAGAGATAGCGAGAGCAGGAACACAAGCAGCGGGAGTGGGAGAGGGAGAGCAGGCTTCCCGCCGAGGAGGGAGCCCGATGTGGGACTCGATCCCAGGACCCTGGGATCATGACCTGAGCCGAAGGCAGACGCTTAACGACTGAGCCACCCAGGCGCCCTATTTTGTGTTCTTTTTAAAAATACTTTTCATGAAATAAATAGAATGTGAAACAAATGGCTATTAAGGAGTTCACTGTGGTATTTTTAACTAAAAATTTGTTTTGGTTTATGGGCTACCTCCCACCTTTAAAAAAAAGTTACAATTATTTGATTATAATACTTTTGGTATAGCATTAGAAAATATATCTTTTTTTTTTTGATAGATCACTCCCAGTGTGTATTATCCACAACTATTGGGATGAATTTATTTTAAGATCCAAATGAAATTTATATTTTCATCATTCACTGCTATATTAACAGCATTTTTCCACCTTATGTTCTATAGAATTTCTGCAAGATGTTAATAGATGTTAATAGAAAAAAGGTTTATTTGGACGATGAGGCAGAGTAGGGGTTTGATGTTCCCACACTTTCTCCTCTTCTTTTTGGTGGAACATCTCAGGATATTAGTATTTCTTGTAAAATACTTTGTGCAAAGTTACGTACATAATCTTTCCTTGATTATGCAATGATTAATATAAGCAGAACTCCTTAAAATTATAGATCTTATACAGAAGTGTACCTGATTTTGGAGTCAGAGCAGCTAGATTAGGACTGTTAAAAACTAAATCTCACACACACACACGATAAAAAAAATCACAAGTGAGGAAACTTCAAATATTTAACATATAAGGGTAAATAAACAGTGAACTCATGCCAGAGCATTTAAGATTTCCCAGATTGGATTTCTTCTTATAGTTTTCTCCAGTTGTTTGAAATACCTGTAATTCTTCCCACCCCTTCTGTGCTATTATTCTACCTTAGAATTGTCTAGGTAGGGATATGACAAAGCTATTCTGAATTTGGGTGGCTTCTAAGATGTAGCCAAAATTTTTGAGGCTTTTAAGGATCTGCCTTCTCTTTAGGTGGTCATATAGTAAATAAATATTTGAATGAATGGGTAGATGGAAGGGTGGATAGAGTGATAAATTTGTGATTAAGCTGATTCATATCATGGGCTGTATGTATTTTATATAGAGAAAAAAGATGCATTTTTATTTTATATGATGTACATTTAAATAGATTTTTTGATACATAGATTTTACTTGTTTTTAAGTTAGAGTATTTTGTGGATGGTTTTTGTTAACGAATACATCAATTATTACAACTTTTTTTTAGCTATAGTGGGATTAGATCTGCCAGCCTGAAGTCTAATTGTGCTAAAGAATTAAAGACTTTTAAATCTAATTATATTTGTTTGCATTTTTAGGCCCTTGATGAGCCTCCCTATTTGACAGTGGGCACTGATGTGAGTGCTAAATACAGAGGAGCCTTTTGTGAAGCTAAGATCAAGACAGCAAAAAGACTTGTCAAAGTCAAGGTAAGTATATGTAGATCTTATAAATTATATGTTCAGTATTTGATATTTAAACTTGTTCTTGGTGGGTGTATTTAAGACTTTTTTTTTTTCCTGCAAGATGAGTTTAGTTTCTATATAAGGGTTGTCAAATACCTGAAAACAAAACATTATTTGGGATTTTAAAGTGTTCTAATTAGAGTGAAGTTAGGTTCTTACAAATTGATATTTTGAATGCCCTTTCAATATTGACAGACTTGGTACTGTTTGTGTTTTTAGCCTTTTCTAAAAGACTGGAAAGGACCTTAGAAGTCATGTAGTTTAATTCTTAATTTTAGACCCCCCACCATTTTAGCCATTGAGATGTGATTTATAATTTGATGGTGTTTTAGATAACAGTAAAATAAGGTAGATCTAGTTGTTGATTTCCTTATCCTCTATCTTTCTTTTAAAAAACCTTTCTTAAATACTTGTGTTTTGTGTCAGTGCAGAAAAAGAAATGTAATTGTTTATATTTTAGTAAATTTATCAGTGTTGAAAAATATAGGACAAGTGAAATATTTGAAGGTAGATATTTATTCATTTGTCAATTATTTACTGAGTGGTAAACTGTGCAGGGTACTCTGTTAGGTGGAAGGAGGTTGGGGATATGAGGATGGCCTGATCTTTGTCCTCAGGGGATTTATGGTGCAGATTAGCGGATACCCTGTAAAACATTGGTTTGAATATCACCAAGTCAAAAGGCCACAGAGGTGTATGTCCAGTAGAGAGTTTCAGGTTTTCTTCTGGAGCTTTTTCCATGCCTATATCCTAGGTTCTTTCCTTATGCATGGATGTGTTGAAAAAAGCTTCCTGCGATTCTGATTTACACTCCTAGTTAAGATCCACTGTGATAAGACCTTTAAATTAACTGTAAATCTGTAGGAGTCTAGTCTTGGCCACACCATGCCTTTAGTTTTCACATGTGTGGTATTTGTGTGCTCTTCCGTGATTTGATTTTTGTGGGTACTCTTACAGTGTTCTGATAGCGGCATTCCCTGTTCTGATTTCACACACTGGTGTTCCCTGAGCACTCATTTTTTTGCCACTACCATCTTGGAAATGAAGAGAAAGCTTTTTATTAGTTTCCTCACTCTTCCAGACAGGGCTCCTACTAACACATGTAATATCTTACTGTGAATTAGACAAAAGCCCTCCCTCCTGGTAGATAGCTTCTTCAGGGGAGCTTGGCCTACAGATAAGACTTCTGTGTTAGTTAGAAAAAGGTGCTCCCTTAGGACAGGAGCAGTTTTACTTCAGGACGCATGCTTTGGTTTGCAGAGCACAGGCTGAATTTTAGCCCTGACTTGCAGTCTCAGCTGGGTGTTGCTGTGTAATGAATGAACCAGCTAAATGGCATGTATCACTCCTGCCATTTCTTGCTATTAATCAAAGGAAGAGTACTGTTAGTCTTTACTGCTTCTGTTGATAGCACAGAGTACAAGTACCTTGTGCCTTGTAAATAACGGATAGCTAAAACTTGTTAATTTTTTTGGCTGCTCTAAAAATCTGTTTATAATTCAGTTATTTTCTCAACAGATATAGTGGTATATTTCTGGTTTGTTTATGATTCAGACAAAGTTAATACATTTCCAACAATTTGTTGATATACTTCTTCCTCATCAATTTTCATTTATTAAACATTTACTGTGTGCTAAGTACTATATTAGGTATTGAAACTCTAGTGTTAAAATCTGATCTCTGTCATAAAGTGGCTTACAGTCTGAGTGAGTGACAGAGACAATTAAATACATAATTTAAATAAAGCATGGTAATGCTTTTGTGTGAGACAGAAATGCCTGGGATGCTGTGAGTATAGGACATCTCTTTTCATAACTTGTTTGTGAGCATATTACGTAGATTGATTACCATAGACATCTGATAAGACCATGTTGATGGTTCAATCCCTGTAAGAACTCTTGCTTTGTATAGGGAAAACAACTTTTTCTACATTGAATACTGGAAGCTGTCTTATTTTTCACCAACTAATGTGAAATATTTAAACCTGAACCCTTATTTTAACTTAATCTCCTCACATCTGGTTTCCCATTCTCTGATTTCTGTACTGATACAGAGTACAGTAAACTTCTGGAGCTTGACTGCCCGAGTTTGAATCTCAGCTCTACTGTGTACCAGTTCTGTGATCTTGGACTGGTTACTTATACTTTCTGCTCCTCAGTTTTCTTATCAACAAAGTGGGAACAATCATACCTACCTATTAATAAGGTTGTTGTAAAGATTATATGTTTAGTGCTTGAGCCTGATGCTTAGCTCTCAATAAATGTTTGTTGCTACTGCTTATTATTAAACTAGGCCTTCACAGAATGATAGAGGATCTAATAGCCTAAGGTCTCCACCTGTTTCCCCCCCCCCTCATTTTTTAGGAAAAGAAATTATACTACTAAAGTAATAGCTAATAGTATTGAATAAAGTCTAATCCATGAAACACCAACTGGTTTAGTCTTGGAATTTGTCTGTTTAAGTAATAAATTTTTTAGTTAATCTGCTTAGGGATTGAGATTTTATATATACTAGACAGCTGTGTTAGATTACTTGTAAGGAGAACGAATTCATGCGTTGGTGAGCTTGTGTCACTTGATTTTTTTTGTGTGTGGGCTTGTTGCTAATTAAATTTGTGATCTCTAGGTAACATTTAGGCATGATTCTTCAACAGTGGAAGTTCAGGATGACCACATAAAGGGCCCACTAAAGGTAATTCATTTATTTATTCATTATTAATTCTGATGCTTCAATGGGAGACATTAAAAATTATACTTGGTCATTTCTTTTTAATCGTTGGCTTTTACTGAGTTGATAAACATAATTCTCTCTAACTAGACCAGTAGAAAACAATAGAATGTTCGGTGAAACTTGATGTGATAGGAAAACCTGTGGTCAGAAATGAAGTAAACATCAAGGAAGCATTGACTGCTTTTTATTTACTCACATGTTTACTTTTCACCATGTTGTACTTCCAGAATTAATAGGTGATGAATTAGGGATTAAATGATAGAGGTTCTGTAATAATGTGAAAAGTGAGGGAAAAACCCCAACACGTTAAGAACCTCAGAGCTTTTATTTATTTATTCATTCATTCATTTATTTATTTATTTTTTAAATATTTTATTTATTTATTTGACAGAGAGACACAGCAAGAGAGGGAGCACAAGCAGGGGGAGTGGGAGAGGGAGAAATAGGCTTCCCGCGGAGCAGGGAGCCCGATGTGGGGCTAGATCACAGGACCCCAGGATCATGACCTGAGCCGAAGGCAGGCGCCTAATGACTGAGCCACCCAGGCGCCCCTTATTCATTTATTTTAAGATTTTATTCATTTGAGAGAGAGAGAGAGAGTGTGTGTGTGTGTGTTCACACAAGCGCAGGGAGGGGCAGAGGGAGAGAGAGAAGCAGATTCCCTGCTGAGTAGGGAACCCGACATGGGGCTTGATCCCAGGACCTTGAGATCATGACCTGAGCCGAAGGCAGACACTTAACCAACTGAGCCACAAAGAGCTTTTAGAGTGCTAATTTGTTGAAGCAACTACAGGCAAATGAAATTTTTTAAGGGTTATCAGGCAATTAAAGTGATAAGCATGTTACATACAGATAGTTTTATTTATTTGCTTTCATTTCTCCTCACTGGTGGGTGAAATGAATACTGCTCTACGTTCTACTAGTGAGCAAGCTAAAGGGAATGTGTGGGTAGCCACGGTGTGCTCTTTGGCCCTTTTGAATGTCTGAAAATTGGACAGTGGCCTGCTTGGGTGAGTTTTAAGAAATGCTCACAAAATTAAAGAAACATTTATAGATACAAGAAAAATCCTTTACTGACACAGCTGTACTTTTGGGGGAATTAGATATGTGTATCTGCCAGTTGTTTGTTTGTGGTTGACTTAAAGCCTTTTTTTTTTTTTAAGACTTTTAATTGGATCCCCAGAGCATTAGTAGGCACTATAGAGAGCTAAAGCTTGTAATTTAAAAAAAAAAATCTTGCCTTATAAAAATTATTTTCCACCATTTCTGTTTTGTAGGTGCCATTTTTAATGTTACATGCACATGTTTATCATTTTCAGGGACAAAAAAGACAAAACATGTATACTTACAATGCTTGTCACCATTTGTTTAGCACTTAGTATGTGCTAGTGCTGTGCTAATAAGTCTTTTGCACATACTATCTTATATAATCCTAACAGCTCTTTACATAAGACACTAAAGGGACATAAAATAATCTGGCCATGACAGCCAGTAATGACAGAGCTAGAATTCTGATAGGGTCACCCCCTTGTCATTGAAGCATGTGCCCTCTGAATTTTCAGAACACATACACTTCTGTGCCTTATTTGTGTTTTTGCCTCAGAAGCACACAAGCATAACTCTCACTGACAGGTGCCCTGTTCGCATTGGCTTGGGCCAGCTCCTATCAGCTACAAAATATGCTCAGTGTTGTGAAGAGATAGAAAAGGCAACCACTTTGTATCCTCAGGCCCTCTTTTTCTCCTTCTGCTCCCACCTCTTTATGGCACAGTTGGTTTATTTTACTTGTTTGGCTTTTCTTACTGTATTGAATTGTTCTTTGTGATTAGGGCTAAGGACCAGTTTTGGTTTGACATAGGCAGGTATATTAAATTTTGGTCTCAAGATTGTTAAAGCATTTTTTTTTGGTCTATTGTTTTTTTTTTTTTGCGTGTGTATAGAGTTTAAATTGTTCCCTAATATACTTCATAGCTTTCTATTACCTGATAGAAACTGTCAGCATTTGGATAAATGTTTCTCTTAGAGGAAATAAACCTACCAAAAGTGATGGTCATTTGATCTCAATATATTTTCTAATGAGTTCACATGAAATGTAATACCTAGACCACTTATTAAATCATGTATTTATTGACTGTAGTCATTTAATAAGAGCTCTATTAATTCTCCAGTTTCCTTCCCCATTTTGGGCATTGTGTGGGGCTAACAGTCTCTCTCTGAACAAGTTTATTTTTTGTTATCATCATAAAGACCATATACTTGTATTTTATTTTTATTGGGGTATGATTGACATATAATATCTTATTAGTTTTGGGTGTACAACATACTGATTCAATGTTTCATCAATACAGTAAGTCTGGTTATATCCATTACTATACATAGTTTATTTATTTATTTATTTTTTGCTTATGATGGAGACTTTTGAGATTTACTCTCCTGGCAACTTTCAGATATGCAATATGGTACTATTGACTAGGGTAACCATGCTGTCTGTACCTTATATCCCTAGGACTTAATTTATTTTATAACCGGAAGTTTGTACCTTTTGACCACTTTTACCCATTTTGCCTACTCCCCACTCCCTTCCCACCCACTGGCAATGACCAGTTTGTTCTTTGTGTCTATGAGCTTCTGGTCGTTTGTTTGTTTGTTTTATTTTTTAGATTCCACATATAAGTGATATCATATGATACTTGTCTTTCTCTATCTGACTTATTGCACTTAGCATAATGTCCTCAGAGTCCATCCATGTTGTTGCAAATGGCAAGATTTCCTTCCTTTTTAAAAGGCTGAATAGTATTCCATTATCTGTATATTTTTTCCTGTATCCATGCATCCACCAGTGGATACTTAGGTTGTTTCCATATCTTGGCTGTTGTAAATAATGCTGCAGTGAACATGGGGGTGCTGATACCTTTTTGAATTAATGTTTTCATTTTCTTTGGATAGGTACCCAGTAGTGGAATTGCTGGGTCATAGTTCTATTTTTAATTTAAATACCTCCATACTGTTTACTGTAGTGGCTGTACACCAATTTATTTTACATTCCCACCAACAGTGCACAAAGGTTCCCTTTTTTCCATATCTTTGCTAACACTTGCTTTTTGTTGTCTTTTTGATAATAGCCATTCTGATAGGTGTGAGGTGATACCTCATTGTGGTTTTGATTTCATTTCCCTGATGATGAGTGATGTTGAGCATCTTTATATGTACCTGTTGGCCACATGTGTGTCTTTGGAAAAATGTCTGTTCAGATCTTCTACCCATTTTCTAATGGGATTGTTTGGTTTTCTGCTATTGAGTTATAGGAGTTCTCTATATATTGGATAATTAACCCCTTATCAGGTAAAATATTTGAAAATATTTTCTCCCACTCAGTAGGTTCCCTTTTCATTTTGTTGATGATATCCTCCACTGTGCAGAAACTTCTTAGTTTGAGGTAGTTACAAAGACCATATAAATGTAATTATTGGCATTTTCTTGATTAGATGGAAAATATTTTAAATGATTGTCATTAGTGGAACATTATAACTCTTAAGGAAATGTCAAAGCTCTTTCTTGTTTCTACCTTTCCCCGGCCTCTTTGAAGGATGAGTGCTAATATAAGGCAAGGATAGTCAACTTCAAAGATCATGGTTCTTAAAGTATGGTCCGAGGACCTCCGGCGGCTCCCAGGACCCCTTTCAGGGAGGTTGTAAGGGCAAAACTATTTTCATAACAATACTTAGATATTATTTACCTTTTTTACTGTGTTGACATTTTCACTGATGGTACAAAAACAGTGGTAGGTAAAACTGCTG
>NW_028034407.1:0-540 GCF_054177405.1 Leptonychotes weddellii | reverse complement strand
TTTCTTGGGACCTTAGGGTTGCTGGCCTCTTGTTTTCCCAGCCTGTCTTCTGTGGGAGGGATCTGCCACGCTGTTACTCAGGCAACCCTGTTTGGGCGGAGTTGCCCTGCACCCCTGTGGCGGGGGATGGGCTCAGTGGGAATAAGTTTTGGGGGCTTGTTCTCTGGCGGCTTTCCCTGGTGGCTTTCTGTGTCTCTTCCGTGAGTCAGTGCAGAAGAGACTGTTTCCAACCCTTTGCCTCAGAGCAGAGAGACCTCAGTCTGTTCTTCAGTGAGCTCTCCAGGCCACACCATCTCCGTTTCTGTCCGTGCTGCTATAAACTGCAGCGTCCTGGGTTGTACGCCCCTCCGCAGCGCCCCCAGTCCTGCCTCCAGGTCGGGGCACGTCTCTGCCCTTTGTGCTTCTAAAACAACCCGCCGCTCCCAGTTTGCCTGCGTGACCCCGCCGCTCTGGGTTTCCACCCCAGGGGCTGCCCTAAAGTCCTTTCCCCGCCACTACCATTCTGCAAATCTGTGCCCGGTCCCCAGCACGCGAGGCTGT
>NW_028034406.1:0-540 GCF_054177405.1 Leptonychotes weddellii | reverse complement strand
AGAAGGCAGACCAGCTTGTGGTCCAAACAGCAACACCAATGAGTTCCCTAGGTCTTCCTTTGGCTTAACATACCCACACTGTGTGCTGTATCCAGGAATGCCAACAGATGTAAAAAAAAAAAAAAACAACAAAACTCCAAGAAAATTCTGCTCTTTTTCTCTAGCCAAAGGATCAGGAAGAATACTTTTCTACAATCACCACTCTATTCTAACTAAACACTACAGAGAAAAACCTCAGCTCTATGCCCTCCCTCAGCAAATGCTGTGTGGGGAGTCTAGTCTTCCATCTTCACTGAACTGTAATGAAGTCAAGTTGCTGTTAGTGTTTCTGACTGGGGACTCAAAAATTTCATCTCTGTCCAGCAGTAATGAGCCCCTGTTTCTTCATGGTATCAGTAAAGACCATATAGAGAGTGGAATTATTTTGGTAAAATTATTTATATTCATTTTCTCATTTAAAATAATGAAGGCAGACAGTATGAGAGAAAAAATGCACATACAAATGAGACATTCTGATACAAATCTAATATTTTAATATCA
>NW_028034405.1:0-540 GCF_054177405.1 Leptonychotes weddellii | reverse complement strand
ACCTCCAGTTTGGAGACTGTGGTCCATCCTGACCATGGCATCCTCAAAGCACTCTGCTTCCGTCTCCAGGTGTCTGGGGGTAGCCACTTCCTTATCGGGGCCAGGTGTGGGCTGGAAGATCTAACAAGCAAGATGCCCTTTGGTCTCCTGTTGCAGGTGTCTGAAGCTGAATTTAGGGTAGAGGGGGACATCTCAATGCCCCCTACCCTAATCTGCTCTTTCTTAGTGGTCCATGGACAGCAGGTCCTCCGGCTTTTGAGACTAAAGGCTATCTCCTTCAAAAATCTCTTTGCTACGCCCACATCTTCTCAGCCCAGGGAGGCCTTCCCTGACCTTTCAGAGGAGGTGGGGCCTTCCAACTGCCCCTGGCCCCTGGACATCCCCTTCTTAGCACTCAGCACCTTTGGACAGCTTGCTCAGCCTCTGTTTCCCTGCTGGACCGGACGCATAGTTCAGCAGGGATGGGGTCTGCTGTGGGCATAGCACATCAGGGGTGCTAAGGATGTGTTTGTGGAATGAATGAATGAATGAATGAATGAA
>NW_028034404.1:0-540 GCF_054177405.1 Leptonychotes weddellii | reverse complement strand
AACTCTCATACTCATTGAACAGAAAGGGTGCAGAAAGGGTAAATATTTCTTTGGCTTCTTACTAAGGCTCTGGCAATGTCAGAAATGAAAGCAATACTTGTGATTAGCCTGTGTGGTCCTTCTATGTGAACAGATGTGCACAGGGAAGGCAATTATCCTGCTCTAAGTGAGAGTATTGTTCTAACTTCCTCAACAACTTTGAGTTCCTTTTCCAACTTTGAATTTTGTTTTTGCATATATAAAACATACACAACACATGTATTTATATCATGGAATCTGTATGGACATAGCTATAAATATTCAGCTAATATCGCATCTTGAAAGGATAAGCAGAAATTTGCAACATAATAACTCTATCAACATTTTTAAAAACTCAGCAATTATTTTCCCTTCCATTGTTTAAAGTTTCCAAAGCTCAGTTAAAATTAGCAAGCTCTTTTTATTTGCCATAATATTGATCACAAAGTGGTTTTAAACTACTGGTAAGTGGTGACATTAGCTAAAATTTTGCTCTGGCCATTATTCACTGATTTTTTTTTT
>NW_028034403.1:0-540 GCF_054177405.1 Leptonychotes weddellii | reverse complement strand
TCTCTTAACCATTCAGTCTGTACTTGGATGCCACCAAAGTTCCAAAACCCCACCTGGGTTCCGAATGCTTGAACAGACGTTCTTTATTTCAGGTTTAGCAACCAGTAAGTCACTGCAATTTCATTTTGTCCAAAACCTTCCCAACTGTCTTTTCACATTATTCTCTTTTCTCAAATGTCATTCCAGTGACCTTCCCCTCAGAAGCCCCCTTCAGTTTGAATCCCTTAATCCACGTCAAGCTGTCCACATTTCCCCCTGCCTAACGTGCACAGCTTTCTCTCTCTGAACTTTTCATTCTGGCAGAAGGACCCCTGGGTGAAGAGTGACAGTGCCATTTTGGGAGAGATGAGTTGCCTACAAACTCACACTGATACACCGGACTGTGAAATTAAAATGCATTTCTACTTCCACAGTCGATCACCAAATACTGAGATTTGAACAGTCAGATAAGATTTTCTTAGAGCTCATTCTTACTGCAAAATGACCCCCTAAACCAAAATCCAGTGGGATACTCTAAATGGAAAGTATTTTCATTCGTTA
>NW_028034402.1:0-540 GCF_054177405.1 Leptonychotes weddellii | reverse complement strand
CCCATCCTTCTTCTGACCAGTTCCTGTTACCTGAGAAGACACGTGCACCAGACCACAATCACCAGTAAAAATCCCAGACCCCAAACAAAGACAAGACTCCCTCATTCCTTTTCCAAGTCTCCTGGATGCTCCATCTGTATCTCTCTCTCTATATATCTTCAATAAAGTCTGCTTTTACCTCCTGCTGGCTCAGGTTTGATTTCTATACTGTGTGAAGCCAAGCACACTCTTGGCTGATCCTGCAGGACCAGGACCCCCTTCTGGGCCCTTGGATGCAGCCTGCCTGCATCAAAATCACTGAAGTGTCTTGTTTAGTAAACAAGGATAAGGATATGCATTTGAAGGACAGACATACAAGAATACTGGGCACTCTTGGAATGCCTGGATGGTTCAGTCTGTTAAGTGTCTGACTCTTGGTTTCAGCTCAGGTTGTGATCTCATGGGGCATGGGATTGAGCCCCATATCTGGCTCCATGATCATCACAGTCTGCCTGGGATTCTCTCTCTCCCTCCCCCTCAGTCCCCACCCACCCACCTTTT
>NW_028034401.1:0-540 GCF_054177405.1 Leptonychotes weddellii | reverse complement strand
CCTCTCCCTCTTCCCCTCCCCCCTGCTACTACTCTCTCTCTTTCTCTCACCCTCTCTCTCTTTCTCTCTCAAATGAATAAAATCTTTTTTAAAAAGATCAATAAAGAAAAAAATGATGAACTGATTAAATATTAAATATTTATTATATTTATATTTATTATATTCTGCAACATTAGGGGCAAATAATAAGATATAAAAACCTGAATCTTATAAATATTTACATAAATAAATATTTAATAGATAAATAGACATCACCATGGTCATCTGTAAGCAACTATGCTTGTAGGTAGAGTTGACATGTCCCTTAATACTTCTGGAAACACCTGACAAATTGATTCTGTCATGTCCCCAGGAAGGCAGAAATGAGAGTCTTTGACACGGCAGAAAAAGGGAAACTGAGATAGTCAGAGGGGATCATTTCCATGGTGAACCGGGTCTCACTTCTTGCTCCTTAATCTTTCTTGCAAGATCGTTGATGAAAACAAGGAACTCGTGACTTCTGCTCTGACAATCTCCCAGGCACAAGGGCTGTATTGCTTC
>NW_028034400.1:0-540 GCF_054177405.1 Leptonychotes weddellii | reverse complement strand
TTAAAAATCCATGTTATAATATCCTATTTTAAGTTTGGGAATAAGAGAGGGGTAAGAACAGGCTTTTGAAAGGTCAAATTCCAATTTTAAATGATTCGGGGTTCTTTTAAAATTGTATCTCAATACCGCTTTCCGAGGAGCTCCAGGCCCGCCCTCCTGCTCTAGCTGCCTAGGGAACATGGACCGCGCCTCGTGGTCCACCTTCGGTTGTAGCTCAGCCCACTGGTTCACACTCTCAGACTCCAGATTAATATTCAGGTCAGAGAACAACTGTAGGCACTTTTCAGCAGTCCAGTAACATCAAAAATTTTACTAAGTATTTAATGATTAGACATAGTAAGTTACTTAAATATTTTCAAATAATCCTGAAGGAGCCCTTCACAAGGGTACCACTAAGAGAGACCTTTAAGAGCTGTAACAAAGCCAGCTGATAAGCCTTGCCCTCAAGCTTTTCCTGACCCCAAATTCTCTCTCCTATCCTCATCGACCTTGGGAAATGCAGCATCCCAACTGAGTGTTGGATTCAAACCTGCCTCCTTG
>NW_028034399.1:0-540 GCF_054177405.1 Leptonychotes weddellii | reverse complement strand
ATTTTGGAATATAACGTAGGAAAATGTCTTCAAGGTATTGGGATAGGGAGTGATTTTAAAAATAGGATACTAGAGGCGCCTGGGTGGCTTAGTTGGTTGTGCTTGACTCTTGATTTTGGCTCAGGTGATGATCTCAGGCTCAGTGGGGAATCTGCTTGAAATTCTGTCCCTCTCCCTCTGCCCCTCCCCTCACTCGTGTGTCCTCTCTCTCTCTCAAATAAATAAATCTTAAAACAATAAAACAAAAATAAGACACTAAAAGCACTAGTCACAAAGGGAAAAATTATGAATTTGACGTATTAAAATTCTGAACTTCTATCCCTCAAAAGACTGAAAAGGCAAGCAAGTGTGGAATCCCAGGATGATTATTGCCGTGCAACAATGAGGGGGTAAGTAATTAGTCTTATTTGAGTGGCAGCACTGAAGAGAGCTCCACTAACTTTTTTTTTTTTAAAGATTTTATTTATTTATTTGAGACAGAGAGAATGAGAGACAGAGAGCATGAGAGGGAGGAGGGTCAGAGGGAGAAGCAGACTCCCC
>NW_028034398.1:0-540 GCF_054177405.1 Leptonychotes weddellii | reverse complement strand
GAGACTCCCCTTCCTCCCCTGGGAGGAGTGGCACAGGAGCGCACCGCACAGATCTGCTGGGTTTGGAGACTCCACACGGGGTCCTGTGCCAGAGATAGAAATGCTCGGTCACAGGTCGGATGAGTGCGGAGTGCGGTCGGAGACCAGGGAGACGGGAGTGACCGACTGCTTTTCTCTGGGGGCTCACTGAGAAGTGGGGACTGAGTTCTCGGCTCCTCCGGGACAGAGATTGGGAGGCCCCATTTTCACTCTTGTCCTCCAAAGCTGTATGGAAAGCTTGCAGGGAACACAAGCTCCTGAGAGCAAACATGAGCAGATTACTTAGCCCAGACCCGGCAAGAGCAGGGCAATTCCGCCTCCCCACAAAGACATTTGGGAACCATAGCAACAGGCTCCTCCCTCAGAAGATCAGCAAGAACAGCCAGCCAAGACCAAGTTTACCGATCAATGAGAACTGCAGAACTCCAGCACTAGGGGAATACACATAGAATCCATGGCTTTTTTACCATGATTCTGTAGTCTTTCAAAGTTAATTTTATT
>NW_028034397.1:0-10113 GCF_054177405.1 Leptonychotes weddellii | reverse complement strand
CTCTCATGGTTCATCTCCCCCTCCAATTTCCCCCCCTTCATTTTTCCCTTCCTGCTATCTTCTTCTTCTTCTTCTTCTTCTTCTTTTTTTAACATATAATGTATTATTTGTTTCAGAGGTACAGGTCTGTGATTCAACAGTCTTACACAATTCACAGTGCTCACCATAGCACATAGCATCCCCAGTGTGTTGCTGGACTGACCTTTTTTTCAAAGTACTCTCTATAATTTTCATTTACAAATGCAGAGGGAAAATAGGAGAAAAATATTCTTGAAAAATCTTTCTCATTCATCTCAAATTTAACTACAAAGTTTTATTTTTTTCTGAAAAAAAACATGGATCTTTTGTTTTTCTATTGCTGAATTATATATATATCTGCATTAATAGTTACTGGATGAAAGTTATATACATATGCTATGACTTTTTTACATACATCATGACTTTCACTAGATATGCTAAATAGTGTGGCTAGGATATGCATCTTACATCTATATTTCAGAAATATTTGTTTGTTTTCAAAAAAACAAATGTCAGCAGTTTTTTTGTTTGTTTTTTTTTAATAAATAATTTTGCCATTCCCAAAAATAAAACGGTACTATGAAAATCAACTAAAATGATATTTGGATGAGATTAGAATAAGCAATTCTATATGGTATAGATTAAACTGTCTTTGCCACAAATACAGCTTTAAAGTTGAGGTTCAGTTCTTTGAAAAACAATAAAAAGAGAATTTGACGTTCTGCCAAACAGGTTTTCTGCTTAGCTTTTCCAGATCTCAGAGCCTTATGAATACCTGTCTGTGTCTCCAAATGGACACAAGCCAGGCAAGAAGTGAAATAGTGTTTATGACTGTGGTTCCAATTGTTTCAGGAAACACAAAACACTGGTCTGCTGATGAGGGAGTTTCATGTTACTTGCAATTATTGTAAAACATTTGTATATGAAACTAACTATTCAAACTGTTGTCCTCAGGAAATCCATCTCTCACCATCTGTCTCTTTCCTTCTTTCATTCCTTCTGAGACAGAAAGATGCTACCTTTTCCTTTTACCTTAGATACTTCAAAATTATGTTTGAAGTTCAATGTGTATGATTCTTTGGGAATATAAATTTTGTCCATCCATTTAACATCAAATGGGCAATCTCAAGTTTAAACCTGTTTTTATCACATTTCTAGTATTGTACTTACTAATATGAAGGCAACAAAATGAAAACTAAGGAGCCAAAGCAAATCTATGTCCACTTCTAGAGAATGATAACACATATGTAGTTATTTCAAAATGAGCATTGGGAAAGCTTACTTAGTTCACGGTTATTCTCACACAATGTGGATTTACAGGCCCTTTGGAAATGCTGCCCAACCCTTTGGAGTAAGTTCTTTCATGACAGTATCAATGTAGCATCAAAAAAGATGGAACAGTGTTTTATAACATAATCCTGGCATCACACTTTTCAGCTTTTCTCAAGGGAAATATGAGGGGTGGTACAGGGCAGAGAGTGGAGGATGGGGGAAGCAGCAGGAGCAAGACCTTCTGTAAAAGTAGTCAGCTATTTTCCTAGATTGTTGGTCTGGATTTGTTGGTTGAGCTCTAGATTTGTGGGTCAAAAAAGAGAGTCATTATATTTTTGAGACATTTTGGACCAGTGTGTTTGTATGTTACATAGTATATATGTACATATATGCATGTTAACCATGTGTACATATATAGATAGATACAGAATAGATATATATATACATACATACTCTACAGACTTCATAGTATATGTAATATATACAAAAGAAAAGTTCTATGCTACTTCTATCAGGGGGATACATAAATGTTGAGTTTATGTTTATTTGGTCAAGTTTAAACTTGTTTTAACCTGCTTCATGTTGTTCTTCACAATGGCCCATGAAATTACCCCTATATTTTTGTCCCTATAATTTATATCTGTCTTTTCAATGAAGCTTGCCCTGTCTCCAGCAAACACAGATTCTCTTTCACTGAATTCTGGTGTCCCATTAAAATCAATGCCACAAAATTTGATATTAGTTTGTTTTTCTTGACCATAGCCCATGGGACCAATAGAGTAATAGGGACATGGTGGGTACTTATTAAATGTACATTTATTAAATGTTTGGGCCCTTTTAATGACAAGAAAAGATGTAAAGATAGGAACAAAGTAATTTTATGGTTATTGTTTTAAAAAAATATAAGCAGGGAACACTTGCACTCTAAAAGCACAGATTTATTACACTCTCAGTCTGAAATTTAAGAAACTAGATCTTTAACTGGTATCGAAATATTAAGAATATGTACTAGAGAATAATTGAGTTATAAGATTTGAATTATATTGAGTTAAAAGCTATTATATTGAGTATTAAGATTTTAATCCTTTAAAATACATAATATTTCGGGGCGCCGGGGTGGCTCAGTCGTTAAGCGTCTGCCCTCGGCTCAGGTCATGATCCCAGGGTCCTGGGATCGAGCCCCGCATCGGGCTCCCTGCTCAGCAGGAAGCCTGCTTCTCCCTCTCTCACTGCCCCTGCTTGTGTTCCCTCTCTTGCTGTCTCTTTCTGTGAAATAAATAAAATCTTTAAAAATAAATAAATAAATAAAATACATAATATTTTATATGATATTAGAAAAATATTTTTAGCCTTAAGTGGACCTAGCAAAGACATAAAACTGTAACATACTAGAAATGGAGATACTTGCTCCTCTTATTCAATTATAAATTCCAATAATGTATTTATTACATGATGTACTAAGACAATATTTGTCATATTTTTGTATAGTAGATAATCTCTACTTAGTCATTGCTAGCAACACTTTTTGTGTTCCTCTTTGAAATTATGTATTCTAATAATTTTATTAATTTTATAACATAAACTTTCTAATCTTGTTGGTTTATTATCAACTCGTATTTTTTTTAAAGATTTACTTATTTGAGAGAGAGAGAGCACGCACATGAACAGAGGGATAGAGGGAGAGGGAGAGAGAATCTCAAGTAGACTCCCCACTGAGCAGGGAGCCTGACGCGGGCCTGGATCTCATGACGCTGAGATCAGAACCTGAGCCGAAACCAAGAGTCAGATGCTTAACCACCTGGGCTACCCAGGTGCCTCAACAACTTGTATTTATATAAATACTTTATAAAGATTGTACTTTGTGGTCAACAAAAGTGATTTTTTTTCTTTTACTATATTGATGTTAGATGCTGTTTTTAATTCAGATTTTTTTTAGCACCCACAAGTATTTAGTTTTGTTTTTACCCCTCAGAGCCATTGGTTTGGAGATTTTCCCTTGACATTGTTTTTATGCTGACTTTACCTGATTAAATCCCTTATTATTAATTCATTGACTCCCAGTGGAATAAGCAATAAATTAAGTGGTAACGCCAAGATAATGATTCTCTTCTGTGGTGAAATGAAGATGGAGGCTGAGTCTAAGCTAACTCTTAAGCAATGACAGCCAAGTCAAAATAAACAATTTCCCGGTGTCCAGTTTGCGTATGCTCCTCTCACTATTGGGCATGTCTTGGAACCACTAACTCCAATGATTTGAGAAGCAGGCTGGGAAATTCATTTGCCACCAGCAATCATATGTAATAGTGAACAAAGACACACCTCTATTGAATAACCTACTTATATTTCCATATTATATCATCCATTCTGTTTCATGTTTTCTTTCATTATTTGAAACTCAAAAGCAAGGAGTAAGTGAAAAATTTATAAGAAAAAATGTATTAATCTAATTCAAATCTAATGGTTATAAAATTAAAATAAATATATTCTTGTTATTCATTTTCTATTACCTGTAATTTATCATCTTGAGGAAGTATGTTTGTCTTAATTTTTAATTTAAGGAAGCACACATCATATCTATATAAAGCCAGTGTTTCACATATTAAACAAACCACTGGGCTGCACATGGCCCCAGGACTGAGAGAACAGATCATGACCAATGGGACTTTTTCCATTTGCCAGCCTTAAGAGATACATATTATGTCACTCTCTAGGATTCATCATGTCAAGAGCTCTGAAGAAAGACAGCTTTTCGGGGCACCTGGGTGGCTCAGTCGTTGGGCGTCTGCCTTTGGCTCGGGTCATGGTCTCAGGGTCCTGGGATCGAGCCCCGCATCGGGCTCCCTGCTCCGCGGGAAGCCTGCTTCTCCCTCTCCCACTCCCCCTGCTTGTGTTCCCTCTCTCGCTGTCTCTCTCTCTGTCAAATAAATAAAATCTAAAAAAAAAAAAAAAGAAAGAAAGAAAGACTCTGGCAGTCAAAGAACAAATCTGAATCTCTTAATCCAGAAAATAGCTGAATCCAAATAGAGAAGTTCTGTTTCTCACCACCACCATCCCTCTATGGTTCATTTCTCTATTTGCCTTGTCTACTCCTTTCCAGTCATTTAAGTTCTATTATTTTCACATCTTCATGTTGATATCTGCTTCCTCACTGTCCCATTGTTCTAAATTCCTACTTCTATCTCTTCTAAAAATTTCCACCATAAAATCCTGGAATTCACAAAGCCATTTTCAGAATATTTTTCTTCTACCCCATCATAAAATAACTTTCATGTTTTGAAACTCATGTACTCTGTCTGTATCCCTGTCTTTGTCTCATCAAATTCATGGTCGTCTTTCTTTGTTCAGCAAGACTCTAGCACATGAATCATTTTCTTTCTCTAAGGTCTCCTAAGTCCTCTTATTTGGAGGACTTCAGCATTCCTGTGTGGATGACCCTTGATGATCTCTGTGCAAATTACTTCTATGCAATACACTTTAGTCACCTTCTCCCCTGGCCACACACCTGAGATGTTGTCATTTCTGGACACTGTCAGGTCAAGTTTTTGCCTTCCTAGACGTACTTTCAGTGAATGAGTACTTGTAATCTCACTGGTTTTGTCCAGATTAGTACATAGAGCACTGTTCAGGCTCCACTTTCTCTTCTCTGTTTCCTATGGCCATATGTTGAACTTTTTTGGGCTTTATGCCTCCCATAATCATGAGCATATTTGGGCAATACCTGCCGCTTACTCTGATCCACCTATCTTACTGTGGCCCAGGTTCTTTACCTGAATCTGTGGGGAAAATCAGATAGGATTTGGTCTATGAGCTTAGTCATTTTAGGTTAATTGGTAAAAGTGTAATAAACCATAATTTGTTCTTCCATGTTATATCATATTTATGTTAATATTTTCTAGCTGCATATCCAGTACTATTGGTGATATCCACTACTATACATTAGAATAACGGGGTATCATTAATATTATACATCATCTAATTTCTCCCTCAGCAGAAACCCCGGAAGAGAGAAAAATTAAAGTGAGGATTTCTAAAACTTTATTTACTTCATTTAAAAATATATACAGAATTACTTTCATTTCCATGATTGTCTTGTGCTCTCTTAATATAAGTGGCATTTTGTAGAAACCATTCTCTCTTCCTACAATTCACTTTTCATTGTAAATACCACAGAGATTTCAGGTCTCAGCTGTGTCAGCATTTCTTTCAGAATAATGTTCCTGTCCTTTCCATCTCCCTTTGTTATATTTTAGTTTATTCCCCAAATATCATGCATTTCTGCTCTCACTGGCCTTTTTTCACATTATATTTTAAATGACTGTTCATCTTTTCCATTGGTCTCAGAGTTTAAGGTCTGGTGGGAAAGAAAGACTATTTTTCTTCACATTGTGTCCCCAGGTCTTTGCACAGTTTTTGGCTCAGTTTAAAAAGTATTTATTGAATATTTAATGCACATAATAATGTATAAAACGTACCAAAATGCATATTCTACATTTTGATTTCATAAATGAAGTATATACTTGTACCCTAAACTATTGCTTTCGTTCCAGATTTTTACCAACACGGTTTCACTTCAGTATTTGGAATTCAATTTTGTGGAAAAAAAAAACAAAAAACAAAACAAAAACAGGAAAATATGTGTTCTTTTTAAATTTACCGGTAGGATACCGTCTTATTTTAATGACTACCATTGTTTTATAAAATGTAAAAATTTAATTTAATTATTTAACAAAGTATGGAAATTTAATACTTATCATGTTCTAAAATATAACTTATAGAAAGGAATAATTTGTTTGGATAAGTTGTGAGGATATATACTCCAAATAGATTTTAAAATTGTGTTTACAAGTTTAAATTTTGCATGCTGCAATAGACATTTTATTTTCAATGGATCTTCATTTGCTACCATTCAGTTTTATTTTTATATGGCAATAAATCTTATTTTCAAAAGACATATAAGTATACATTTATTATGAAGAAAACCTACTTTTGTGAGTAATAAAATTTAAATTTTATTTTAAAATTTAGAAATAGATGATCCAAGCACTAACAGCCATGCTAGTTTACAAAAGTCACAGAGAATTATAATATGTATTTTTCCTATATTATCACCAGGTGATTAAAAATATTTTTTAAACTAAGGTGACTTTTGAATTTTTTTAATAATTCAATAAGGAATTTCTTAAAATTTAAGTCTTTGAGTACTAACATTTATCACTGTAGGTTACTACATATTACTTAATCTCTATCAATCTCAGAGTTTACAAGATCAAAATAGAAATAACAATTTATGATACCAGAATACCTCAGAGAATTCTGAGTAATAAACATGTTATATAAGTAAAGCCCTTAATTCAATGCCTGTATCATGGTAAGTGATCAAACTATTATTATTATAAAATTTTACTATAATTATTTTGACATTGGAAGTTAGTTTAATGTCATTAAAATGAAATAATACATAAGGAATAGTGCGAAAGACCACAGGAAAAGGGAGGAAAAGTTGAATGGGAAGAAATCAGAAAGGGAGACAAACCATGAAAGACTGTGGACTCCGGGAAACAAACTGAGGATTTCAGAAGGGAGGGGGGTGGGGGGATGGGATATTAAGGAGGGCACATGTGGTGATGAGCACTGGGTGTTAATATGCAATTAATGAATCGTTGAATACTGCATCAAAAACTAGTGATGTATTATATGTTGACTATTTGAAAATTAAATAAATAAATAAAATAAAATAAAATAAAAAAATTTAAGCAGTTTTCAGAAAAAATCCTGAGCTAGCATCTAGCTAAACATTCATCCTATAATTTATCTAATTTTAACTAGAAACATATTAATGAATCACATTTAATTCATATGACATATACAAAAAATATATAGTCAAATCAGGGCATGTTAATATTGATAGACTCCAGAGAACAATATCATATACAAAAGGTTATATTAGGGTAGTTCATATCATTGTATGACTTGTCATCTCAATGATAAAAAATAAATAGATAAATAAATAAATTTCTTATATTTTAGCCTAAAAGACAGAACTCTAAAGCTAGCTACTTTGAATAATAAACTCTCCATTCTTTATGAATATTTTCCATTATTAACAAAAATTAAAAGGACACATAGTATGAATTGATGCATTGCCAAGTTATGTATGTTTTCAAGTGCATAGCTTATTTATGATGTTTTAATAAGATGAACTTCTACGTAATGTTAGTATGTAACTGTTAATATTTGGGGTTATTTTTTATTCATGTAGAGAGATATATTACCATTAGGTTAGTACAAAAAAAGGATGAAAATCCTATATCTTCCTTTTTATGAATTTAATTAGAGGAATTACTTCTGATGGTTACATAATAGGAACCTTCGTACATTTGCAATTTAAAAGAAATTTGTACTTTTCCTCTATGCTTTCTATCAGAAGTTTTATAGTTTCAGTTATGTTTAAGTCTTTAATACATGTTGAGTCGATTTTTGTATAGGTGTAAGTTAGGGGTTGAATTTCACTTCAAAAATTTTTTTTTCATGTAGATATCCAGTTTTCCCAATACCATTTATTGGAGAGACTATCCTTTCCCATTGTGTGTTCTTGGCACTTTTGCCAAAGATCAGTTGACCACATATGTAAAGATTTATTTCTGGGCTCTCCATTGTATTCCATTGGGCTATGTGTTTGTGTTTCTGCCATACCATACTATTTTAATTACTATAACTTTGTAATATATTTTGAAATCAGGAAGTGAGATGCTTCCTGTTTTTTTTTTTTTCTTCTTTCTTAAGATTGCTTTGGGTATTATGGGTCTTTTGTCATTTTATATGAATTTTCGGATTTTTTTTTCAATTTACACACACACACAAATGCCATTAGATTTTGATGGGATAACATTGAATCTATAGATCACTTTGGGTACTATGGACATTTTAAGAAAATTAAGTCCTCCAATGCATGAAAATGGGATGTCTTCCCATTTACTTGTGTCCCCTTTAATTTCTTGCATCATTTTTGTGTAGTTTTTGGTGTACAAGTGTTTTATCTCTTGATTAAGTTTATTCCTAAATATTTTATTCTTTTTGATGCTATTGTAAATGATATTTTTTTTCAATTTCTATTTAAAATAGTTATTTTTTGTGTGTATAGAAACACAATTGACTGGTTTTGACAATGACTTCTTTCATATGTCACCAAAAGCACAGGCAACAAAAGCAAAAATAGACAGGTGGGATTACAGTTATGCTAGACTAGTAAATCCTAGAGATCTGCTATATAACAAAATGCCTATAGTTAAAAATATAGTATTGTGCACTTAAAAAATTTGTTAAGAGAATAGATCTCCTAAGTGTTCTAACCCACCTATACCCCAACCCCTCAAAAAGGGACACAGGGACTCTCTGGGAGTTATTGGATATGTCTCATGCCTTCATTGTGGTGATAATAACATGATTGTTTGCCTATGTCCAAACTCATCAAATTGTATGCATTAAATGTGTGCAGTTCTTTACATATCAATTATACTGCAATAAAGCTTTAAAAGAATAAAAACAAAATACTCCAAGGTAATGATTCAGCAAAAAAAGAAAAGAAAGAAAGAAAGTCTCTAGAATTTACTAGTCTAGCATAACTGAAAATTTATACCTATTGAACAACAACGCTCTTTCCACCCCTGGCTACCACTATTGTATCCTCTGCTTCTATGAGTTTGACCATTTTAGATCTAAACCATGCAGTATTTGTTCTTCTGTGATTGACTTATTTTATTTAGTATAATGTCCTCCAGGCTTATTTACATTGTTGCAAATGGCAGGATTTCATTCTTCTCAAAGGCTGAATAATATTCCGTGTATTAATTTACCATATTTTCTTCATCTGTTCATATAGTGATGGACACTTGGGTTGTATTCATATGTTGTTGTTGTGAATAGTGCTACAATGAGCATGTAATGCAGGTATCTCATCAAGATCCTGATTTCAAATTTTTGTCTAGTTGCCCAAAAGTGGGATTGCTGGATCATATGGTAGTTGTATTTTTAATTTTTTGAGTCACCTCTGTAATGTTTTTCCATTACTGCTGTACAATACTACATTTCTACCAATATTGTACAAAGATTCCGATTTTACTGCAACCTGGTCAAATCTTGTATGTATGTATGTATTTATGTATTTATGTATTTATTTATTAATAGCCATCCTCCTAGGTGTGAAGTAATATCTCATTGTACTTCTGATTAGTATTTCTCTGATGATTAATAGTGTTGATCATCTTTTCTTATATCTGTGGGCTTTTTGTGTTTCTTCTTTGGAGAAATGTCTTCCCCTCTTTTGCTCAATCTTTAAAATCATGTTGTTTGGGGGTTTTTTGCTATTAAGTTGTTGGAATTCCTGATATATTTTGGAAATTAACCCTTTATCAAACATGTGATTTGCAAATATTTTCTCACATTCTATAGTTAATTCTGTTGGTTGTTTCCTTTGCTGTGCAGAGAGGTTGTAGTTTGATGTAGTCCCCCTTGTCTGTTTTGCTTTTGTTGCCTGTGCTTTCGGTGACATATGAAAGAAATTTTTGTCAAAATTAGTCAATTGTGTTTCTATATACTAAAATTAACTATTTTAAAAAGAAATTTTAAAAATCCCATACTTTTACTACAATAGGCTTTTATTACAACTTTTAAATAATTTGCTACCTGCCAATTTCAAATATAGTTATCTGTTCTAGCTGTCAAAAATGATAATAATAAAGGCTACATTTTTAATTTTGCACCAAACACCAAGATAATATTATTCACATCTGTTACACAGAGGATAATTTTAACAGTAGACATGAT
>NW_028034396.1:0-540 GCF_054177405.1 Leptonychotes weddellii | reverse complement strand
GTTCAATCATTTCTAAAAGCCATTTAATACTTAGCTGAAAAAAACCATGTTCTCATAAAAGTGGAAGAAAATACAAATTGGTGGCCTTCACAAATTTAATGTATCATGAGATGCTTCAAGTTTTTATTTTTCAACCTATGCCATAACTTTCTGATTAATGGTTCAGTGTTAGCCATTGACTACATATAAAACATCTCATAGGGACGCCTGGGTGACTCAGTTAAGCATCTGCCTTCGGCTCAGGTCATGATCTCAGTCCTGGGATCGAGCCCCGAGTTGGGCTCTCTGCTCAGCGGGGAGTCTGCTTCTCCCTCTCCCTTTCCCTCTGCCCCCTCTCCCTGCCGACTCATGCTCTCTCTCACTCGCTTACTCTTTCTCTCTCAAATAAATAAATAAATATCTTTAAAAAAATCTCATAAGTAGGGGCGCCTGGGTGGCTCAATCATT
Source organism: Leptonychotes weddellii (assembly GCF_054177405.1). Classification (NCBI taxonomy): domain Eukaryota; kingdom Metazoa; phylum Chordata; class Mammalia; order Carnivora; family Phocidae; genus Leptonychotes; species Leptonychotes weddellii. Next base: position 93 of record NW_028034396.1, on the reverse strand, counting down.
AAGCGTCTGCCTTCAGCTCAGGTCATGATCCCAGGGTCCTGGGATCGAGCCCCGCATCAGGCTCCCTGCTCAGCGGGAAGCCTGCTTCTCCCT
>NW_028034395.1:0-540 GCF_054177405.1 Leptonychotes weddellii | reverse complement strand
ACACGCTCTCAAGGAAATACCTACCTGATATATCTCAGGTGAGAACCCCCCTGGCAGAAGAGAGACTATGGTATCCAGCGAAGCACAAAGCAGGGGAGTGGGGAAAGGGGCTTGAACGCTGAGCCATGTTTGGAATGACCTTTGCTCTCAGAAACTATACAGGTATCAAAGAAATACACGAGGTCCCAATAGAGTGAGAAGAGGGTATCAGGTGAAAACCTTTGTCAACTGTAAAGCCTTCCAAACACCAGGCTTCATTATTACCTCTGCAGACCGAGAAAGCCTCCAGGTTTATTCAGTGCAAACTGCTGAGGACATTTAAACAAAGTCAAGCTCAGCGCGTGCTGAGACTTGGAACCACAGGAAAGAGGGGGGAAGCTGAGTTCAGGTGGGCTGGGGACTCGGCAAACGTGCCAGCAATGAGTCCAGCCTCTGATGGCCATCAGACTCTGACAGCACGGCATCCCAAAGACAGAGGAAACTTGATGTGGGCCATCAAATTTTGGTCTGATCCACAGCGCAGGGTCCTTCTGGAATCTA
>NW_028034394.1:0-540 GCF_054177405.1 Leptonychotes weddellii | reverse complement strand
GGGCGGGGGGGGGGGTGCTTGTCCTCGTAATCCCTAGGTTTGCAAAATCTTTCCTTGGGAGCAGGAGAGACCTCCCAGAATTCCAACCTTCCTGAAGGCTCAGCTCCATGTCACCTCCTCAGGGAGCCTCCAGGATCCCCCACGGCCCCTACTTGTCCACAGCTCCTGAGTCAGCTACCCCCTTGGCCCTTCCCATTGCACTGTGCCCGCCACTGGGGGGCAGGGACTGCCATCCGGTGTCTTGAGTGTCCAGGGAGAGCAATGTGAGGAAGGCACGAGGAACCCTCCAATGTTACCCAAATACTGGGCACAAATAGAGACTCCAAAACACAGATCATCCTGTTCCTGTGGGGGTCTGTTACTCTCTGGTCATGTATCAGCTCAGCCCCTGCTCAGTAATGCTGGGTAACAAACGGCCCCTCCACCAAAGCCCGGAGGTCAGTTTCCCAGGGTCCCCTGCCCTGCTCCTTGGGTCTTCTTGCCCTGGGGTGGGCCCAAGACGTGCCATTTTCCTTCCAGAGGGAAAGAGCCAGAAAAACT
>NW_028034393.1:0-540 GCF_054177405.1 Leptonychotes weddellii | reverse complement strand
AATAGTTCCTGAATATTTACAAAATCCTTTAGAAATACTTTGAGTTTTAAAAGTTATATTTCATTGTAAAATTTTAAATTTATTTATATGTTTTATTTATGCTATTTTTATTAATAAAATATTATTGATATTAAGGTCATTTTGGCTCTTTCCAGGCAACTTTGGTATCTAAGATTTTATCTTATAAATTGTACTAAATTAACAATTAGTGTTACTCATATGAAAATAATTATTTTGCAAGACTGATATGCTTTTTTTATCTTTATGTAACCAAGGATATGTTAAATATTAAGACAGAAGCAAATGAAAAGTGACCTAGCTATACATCGAGCCATTCTATTTCAGTTCTTAAAATAGCTGACAGTCCTGCTATACCTATTATATTTTAAAGTATTTATTTCAGATTGTTGTTCTCATTATGCTCAGGAACAATGTTCCTCAGGGTCACTCTTAAAAGTGTTTATGTTAACTATTGAGCTAACAGGGGCTGAAGTCTTTATTACTGATACAAATTTAATACTCTTGTTGTATAGCTGTCTA
>NW_028034392.1:0-540 GCF_054177405.1 Leptonychotes weddellii | reverse complement strand
TATAGTATTCTTGGCTGCATATTTTTCTCATTTAGTGCTCTGAATATGTCCTGCCAGTCTTTTCGGGCCTGCCAGGTTTCTGTGGATAGGTCTGTTGCCAATCTAATGTTTCTACCACTGTAGGTTACAGACCTTTTGTCCCAAGCTGCTTTCAAGTTTTTCTCTTTGTCTCTGAGAATTAAGTCTGTACAGAAAGCTTTCACTAAGACTTAAAACTAGTATGTTTTACTAGTAGATGTTGGGGTGTTGACCTATTTTTATTGATTTTTGAGGGGGCTTCTGTGTGCCTCCTGGATTTTGATGCCTGTTTCCTTCCCCAAATTAGGGATGTTCTCTGCTATAATTTGCTCCAATATACCTTCTGCCCCTCTCTCTTTTTTCTTCTTCTGGGATCCCAATTATTTTAATATTGTTTCATCTTATGATATCACTTATCTCTCGAATTCTGCCCTCATGATCCAGTAGTTGTTTAGGTCTCTTTTTCTCAGCTTCTTTATTCTCCATCATTTGGTCTTTTATATCACTAATCCTCTTTTCTGC
>NW_028034391.1:0-540 GCF_054177405.1 Leptonychotes weddellii | reverse complement strand
CGATGCGGGACTCGATCCCGGGACTCCAGGATCATGACCTGAGCCAAAGGCAGTCGCTTAACCGACTGAGCCACCCAGGCGCCCCAACAGATGCCATTTCTAAACCACAGTGCGTAGTCAGCCTTCCCAACAAAGCCAGCTTTGCATGTCTGTTAGATTCCTGCATTTATGCCTGAATCGGCTCTGAATGCCACAGCTAAGCAGAGGGCCTGGCTCATGATATGCACTCAAAAGTGAGTAAGCTTAATGAACTAATATTGTCAGAGATTTTGTGATGCTTTTCAGCTCTCACTGAAAAGTCCAGGAGTCATTACTTTACTTAGAACTCTAGGGAATAGGACCAAGCTAGGGTGAGTTGAAAAGTGTCTAACGTTGGCTCTGTGTTTCCTTGTCTCCACTCTATCATTAGTGTGTTGACCCTGAGCTGGGGCACATCCCAGGAATAACTGGTATCTTTATCCTAGAGATGCCCTTCTCAAAGTGTGATCTCTGGGATTCTGCCTGAGCAAGATATTCTTTAGAAAAAGGAAGAAAATAGAA
>NW_028034390.1:0-540 GCF_054177405.1 Leptonychotes weddellii | reverse complement strand
CACAAAAGCTTCTTGAGGTCAATGTTTCAGTGGCAATTTCACTGAGTCTTAAAGGCTAAATAGAATTTGGACACAAAGATAAGGGGCAATAGCTTCACAAAGGGAATTTCAGGCTGGAAGAATGCATTAGCAGCGTCAGAAGGGTGGGCAAGCATTGCTCAGAACCACCACCTTGTCACAGTAGCTAAGAAGAAGGCTCAGACTCTTTCCACTACTTACAAGGGTAAATGCTTCTAGAGCATATGGTTCGGACTTCATTCAGCTAGTACACCCTATAGCAAAGGATTAGTTTAAAGGCTGGAAAAAATCTGGTGAAAAAATGGGCACTACTTTTACCTTTTAATGGTGGAAAAACAGTTTTTTTGTAGCACATACTTCAGTGCTTATTTTATTGAATGACTAATCAAGAAAACACATTTTTTAAAAAAGATTTAACATTTATTTATTTAATTTATTTTTAAAAAAAATTTATTATGTTAGTCACCATACAATACATCATTAGTTTTTGATGTGGTGATCCACGATCCATTGTTTTCGTAT
>NW_028034389.1:0-540 GCF_054177405.1 Leptonychotes weddellii | reverse complement strand
CCCCCGCCCCCTCCTCCTCACCAGAGGGTAAGTCAGCTGGGAACCTGAAACGTGGGTTTTTAAAATCGTTCCCTCCACAAAATGGAAATCCCTCCTTGCTGATGTTAGCGTGCTTGGTTTGGGCCAGCCCACGTTTGATTTTGACAAAAGAGGTCAAAGCGATAAGAATTCTGTCCACGGGATCTTGGTTCTGTGGCATCCATCCCACTCTGGAAACATTCCTTAAAGATCCAACCCGTCCTTCTTCTGGTTCTCAAGGTTCTCTGTTCTCGGGTGGCCGCAGGCTGAGGTCAGGGTGCACACTTTCGCCCCTAAAAACCAATATAAATCTATGTGCTCGCTCTTTCTTTCTGTGGGTACTTTTTTATGGAGTGTTCTGCAAGGTTATTATCTCCTCTTGTGAGCAGGGCAGAAGAGAGGGGTTTTATTTACAGTACACGTATTCGATTCTTCCTTTTATATAAAAACACACACCAGCAGTGGGACTTCATCTTGGATGCTGAAGGGATGATTGACCTTCTGAGGCCACAGAGCCTTTCA
>NW_028034388.1:0-540 GCF_054177405.1 Leptonychotes weddellii | reverse complement strand
TCCCAGCCCAGCGGGGAGTCTGCTTGTCCCTTGGCAGATGGCCACGTAGGGTCTATTAAAAAGGCTTCCTTTGTGTGGGACAAGGGTGCTGTGGCAGGGATCCGTATCTGTAAGTGCAGGTGTGGTCCAGACCAACAGCCAACCACGTGCCGGTCCTGCTACTTGCCATCCATTCTAGCTTTTGACTCCTGTTCAGACTCCTATTTGTTCCTATTTGTAGCCCCAGGCTACTCCATCTGCAGCTGTTTTCAACTATCCGTGACTCTAGTCATCAACCTGCTCCGCCAACGTGAAAATATGAGATTGTCTATACCGTTCTAACCCAGCACCACTGAAGCCTATATTTATCCTGTATCCCTATTAAACTAATGGTGTCTTAAAGTCCTTCAGTGAAGTATTACATACATTAAGAAAAGTAAGCACATTATCACCGTATAGTCTGATTAATTATCATGACCTGAAAACTTCCAGATAACCAGCCCCCAGATTAAGAAACAGGATATTGTCAGTATCCCAGAAGCCTCCTCAATGCCCCCTCCC
>NW_028034387.1:0-540 GCF_054177405.1 Leptonychotes weddellii | reverse complement strand
TTTTTTTTTTTTTTTACTTCTATTGCATTAGACCACTGAGTTTTCAGAGCCTAGCTGTTATAGTAGCTAAATTAATACAGTAATAATTTAAGACTGTATATATTTATGTCAGAATTCTGTTATTAAAATTAAGCATGTGAAATAATTTAGAAAAGGAGATTGTTGCCACTAAAGGCCAAAATAAGTTTATTGAGCATTTTGCCCTAAAATTAGATGTAGCTGGTAACATTAACTTCACATATAAGAGAAATACTATAGATGTAGTCTATCTTAGTTTTAGCAAGGTTATTGATCACATTTCTCGTGGAACTCTTTTAGCTGTGTACTTACAAATAAAAGGGTAGGAGCTATGTCAACCTGGTGGAAGTTTCTAGTCAAGTTCCAACACCTCTGTCATTGTTTCTCTTTTCTTCATTTTTAGTAGCAACTTGAATAGAGACAGATGAAGAATGCTTATCTAATTTGTAGGTGATGAAAACCAAGATGAGATAATATGATATGTCAGAATCAAGATTCAAAATGATAGACTGAAAAGATGGA
>NW_028034386.1:0-10114 GCF_054177405.1 Leptonychotes weddellii | reverse complement strand
TGGAACACTACATCTAAAACTAATGATGTAATGTGTGGGGATTAACATAAGAATAAAAAAATTTAAAAAAATCTATTTTTATTGGGTTTCCCTTATACATAATAAATTTGGTTTTTCCAACTGCTTTTAGGATTCTCTATTAACCTTAACTATTTTGATTGTAATGTGTCTTGGTGTGGTTCTCTTTGGATTCATCTTATTTGGAACTGGATGTCTGTTCCTTTCCCCAGGTTAGGGACGTTTTCTACCATTATTTATTTGAATACTTTTTCTGGCTTTTTCTCTCTTCTCTTTCTGGGACCCCTATAATGCAAATGTTATTATGCTTGATGTTGTCCCAGAGGTCCCTTAAGATATCCTCACTTTTTTCTTCCAAGTTATTATTTAAATTCCAGTTAGTTAATATAGTATATATAAAATAGTTCAGTGTAATATTAGTTTCAGGTGTGGAATTTAGTGATTCATCACTTACATACACCCAATGCTTGTCACAACAAATGCCCTTCATGAAATAAGTCAGTCAAAGAAAGACAAATATCATGATCACTCATGTGTGGAATTTAAGAAACAAAACAGATGAACATGGTTGGGGGGGCGGGGAAGAAGCAAACCAGGAAACAGACTCTTAACTACAAAGAAAATGCTGAAGGTTCCTGGAGGGAAGGTGGGAGGGAAAATATCCTCACTTTTTAAAATCCTTTTTTTCATTTTGCTTTTCTGACTAGAATTTTGCTAGTATTTTGCTGAGGAGTCTTGCATCTATGTTCATCAGAAGTACTGGCCTACGGTTTTCTTTTTTTATGTGACGTATTTTTCTGATATTGGTATTAGCATTATGCTGCTCTCTTAGAATGAACTGGCAAGTTTTCCTTCCTCTTCTACATTTTGGAATAGTTTGAGAAGAATAGGTATTAACTCTTCTTTAAATGTTCAATAGAATTCACCTGTGAAACCATCTGGTCCTAGACTTTTGTTTGTTGAGAGTTTTTTGATTATTGATTCAATTTCATTGCTGGTAATCAGTCTGTTCACATTTTCTATTTCTTCCTGCTTCAGTTTGGGTAGATTATATGTTTCTAGGAATGTATCCATTTCTTCTAGATCGTCCAGTTTGTTGGTATATACTTTGCATAATATTCTCTTACAACCTTTTGTATTTCTGTGGTGTCAATTCTTATGTCACCTCTTTCATTTTGATTTTTTTTATTTGACTAATCTCTCTCTCTCTGATTAGTCTGGCTAGAGGTTTATCAATTTTGTTGATATTTTCAAAAGACCAGCTCTTGGTTTCATTGATCTGTTTTATTATTATTATTATTATAATTATTATTATTATTATTATTTAGTTTCTATATCATTTAATCCTCCTCTAACTTTTATTACTTCCTTCCTTCTGCTGGTTTTGGATTTTGTTTGTTGATCTTGTTCTTTCTTCTTTAGATGTAAGTTTAGGTTTTTATTTAAGATTTTTCTTGTTTCTTGAGGTAGGCCTGTGTTGCTATAAACTACCTTCTTAGAACAGCTTTTGCTGCATCCCAAAGATTTTGGGCCATTGTTTTTTCATTTCATTTCTCTCTCTCTCTCTAAATATATATATATATATATGTATATGTATATGTGTGTGTACATATATATACATAAATATGTATCTATATATGAAGATTCATTTATTTGAGAGAGAGAGAGAGAGCATGAACGTGGAAAGCAGCAGAGGAGAGGCAGAGAGAATCCTCAGGTAGACTCCCTGCTGAGTGCACAGTCTGACACAGGGCTCAATCCCAGGACCCTGAGATCGTGACCTAAGTTAAAATCAAGAGTCAGCCACTTAACTGACTGAGCCATCTAGGCACCCTGTGTTTCCATATATATTTTTTTTATTTCTGTTTGATTTCTTGGTTGACCCATTCATTGTTTAATAGCATGTAATTTAATATCCCTGTATTTGTGGTCTTTCCAGATTTATTTTTCTAGTGTTTGACTTCTAGTTTCATAGTGTTGTAGTCAGAAAAAGTGCAATTTTTTTGAATTGGTTGAGACTTATTTCAAGACCCAATATGAGATCTATTCTGGAGACTGTTCCATGTGTACTTGAAAAGAATGTGTATTCTGCAGTCTCAGGAAGTAATTTGCTGAATATATCTGCTCAATCCTTCTGGTACAGTGTGTCATTCAAAGTCACTGTTTCCTTCTTTATTTTCTGTTAGGATAATATGCCCATTGGTGTAAGTGGGGTTTTAAAGTCCCCAACTATCATTGTATTTCTATCAGCTGAGTCCTTTATGTTTGTTATTAATTGTTTTATGCATTTGGGTGCTCCCATGTTGGATGCATAAATATTTACAATAGTTATATCTACTTGTTGGATTGTCCCCTTTATTATTATATAGTGCCCTTCTTTTTTTTCTTTCTACAATCTTTGTTTTAAAGTCTACTTTGTCATTATAAGTAGTGCTACTCCTTCTTTCTTTTGACATCCATTTGCATGATAAGTGTTTCTCCATTCCCCAACTTTAATCTGTCTGTGTCTTTAGTTCTGGAATGAGTCTCCTGTAGGCAGCATATAGATGGGTCTTGTTTTTTTTTATCCATTCCATCACCTAACATCTTTTAATTAGAGTGTTTAGTAATAAATTACATTTAAAGTAATTATTGTTAAGGGTTATTTATTACCATTGCCATTTTGTTACTTGTTTGTGGTTGTTTTTGTGGTTTCTGTGTTTTCTGATCCTTTTTTCTCTTGCTCTCTTTCATGGATCTCTGGCTTTCTTTAGTGGTGTGCTTGGATTCCTTTCTCTTTACTCTTTGCATATCTATTAGTAGTTTTTGATTTGTGGTTACCATTAGTTTTTTATATAAACTTTTCTGCATATAGCAGTCTATACTAAGTCAATGGTCATTTAAGTTTGAATCCATTCTTTACTCCTCTCCCCACTCATGTTTTAAGTATATGGTGTCATAGGTTACATCCTTTTACTTTGTGTATCCTTGACTGATTTTTACAGATGTTCTTTTTACTGCTTTTGTGTTTCCTACTTTTCATATTCTCATTATGGTCTTTCCTTTCACTCAAAGAGTCCCCTGTAACATTTCTTGTAAGGCTGATTTAGTGGTCATGAACTCCTTTAGTTTTCATTTACCTGAGAAACTCTATCTCCTATTCGGAATAAGTCTTGCTGGATATTCTTGGCTGTAGATTTTTCCTTTTCTACAATTTGAATATATCTTGCCACTCTCTTCTGACCTTCAAAGTTTCTGCTGAACAATTTGCTGATAGCCTTATGGGGTTTCCCTTGGATGTAACTGTCTTCTTTTCTCTTGCTACTTTTAAAATTCTTTCTTTGTCTCTCCTTTTTGACATTTTAATTACTATGTGTCTTGGTGTGGACCTCCTTTGGTTGATGTTGTTGGGGGAATCTCTGTGTTTCCTGGAACTAAATATCTGTTTCCTTCCCCAGATTAGGGAATTTTCCAACTATTATCTCTTCAAATAAATATTTTGCACCATTTTCTCTCTCTTTTTCTGGGATCTTGATAATGTGAATGTTATTATGCTTGATGGAATCACTGAGTTTCATTAGTCTATTCTCATTTTGCATACTTTTTTCTCTCACCTGTTCAGCTTGATTACATTCTGTTATTCTGTCCTCCAGGTTATTAATTCATTTATCCACTTCCTCTAGCCTGCTATTTATTCCATATAGTGTATTTTTACATGCTCTGAGATGAGTAAATAGCTCTCTCCCATATGCCCCAGGTGTTTTTCAAACTGCTGCTTCTACTTGGTATCTCTCTGGGTTGTCATACTGTCTCTTTAAGGGTGGTGACTCATCTTCCTATCCCCTTCACGCTCTACTAGAACTGACCCCACTGATTTTATAATTGCATGCTTTGAGTCCATCTGGTTGAAATAACTCATGAAATTCTGCCCCTCTTTCTTTCAAAACCAAATGTTATGGAGATTCTTCTTCCCAGCACATGTTCCCTGGTGTGATATTCTGTTTCTGTAGAATATCACTGTAGATAGCTCATGGGTCCATTTAACTCCCCACTGTAAATAGCTCATGGGTCCATTTAACTCCCCACTGCTTCTCTACTCTTCCTATACTCTTTGATATGGCTTCTTCTCTACTTTTAGTTGAGGAGTTTGTTCTCCCAGTCTTCAGGTCATTTTCTGAGTTATTTATGCTGATGTGAGTGTTAACTAGTTGTATTCATGGAATGAGATAAGCTAGGGTCCTCTTATTCTGCCATTTTCTGAGTCTCCTCTACCTGGCTTCATATTTTAAGTTTCCTACATTCCTCCATAATTCCCACTGTATCCATTTTATATGTTCCATGACACTTCAGAAACAGGTAGTGTCCTTTGCAGTTGTTCTATTCTTCTCCTCTAACTGTTGGTGTTCCCCCAAGAAGCTGGACTGAGGATACTGGGATACTGTGGAGTATTTTTGGATTCTGGGGAAAAACCCATCCTGTACATCAGCTTCTTGAAGTACGGTGCACCTTCTAGATGACAACAGGCACCCACTTGATACGGCCAACCTCCCATAAACACTGAACCAAACAGACACCTAGTGCAGGAGGTGTGCAGACTTGTTTGTCTGTCAATCACTGTAATAGCAGAGAACGTGTCTGGAAGAGGCCCTGCAATCTCTTTAGCTGACAATTCATGAAGCCCCCAGGGGCATGAGCTAGGGCCTCCAATTCATTCCTGCTCTATCTACTTCATGCTCTCTTCATAACTATCAACTCTTAAACTTCAAAGCTCCCTCTTGTCTTCATAACATTAATACCTATTCCAAGAATATTTCTATCAATTGAATAGGATATTAAAATCCTAGCTCATACAAGCAACAGGAAGACTGAATCATTTGTTTTCCTTAAAAATTTAAGAAAAGCCATCAAAAGTTGCACTTTGCTGCCCTGGTAAAGTCACTCATCAGGTTACCTTCCAGCTGAACTTCTCTGATTCTATCTCTTCTAGTGTCTACTAGGAAAAGCACAAGATCAGAATAGCACAGGGTTTGCTTCTTTTGTAAGAACTGTGAACTGGATACAATGATATATAATTAGTGTATTTCATGAGGAAGACTAATATATAATTATTTTAGTGAGGAAGAAACTGAGAGGCACATATATATGTTTAATTTGCTTGAGGTTGTAAATAGTCCTACTCGTTATGTGAAAGAGACAAAAATCTTTCAATTTCACTATATTATATCATTTCTTAAATGTGTGAATCTTTGAGCTTGAAGGAAGAAACCACAAGACCATGAGCAATTGTAGAATGAAGTAGAGACACAGGTCAGCCTCAGCCTTAGGATTTGGTCAGTTATGTCTTGTGGGCAAATGTGGGACTGTACCACAGGTTTTGTCTATAGCATTGAATTAAACTGGTAAATTCTTTGTATTAATAAATATTTTTCACTGACTCTGTGGCAGCCTAATGGACAGGAGCTTGCAAATCAAATATCTCCATATAGAAAGTGTTCATTCAAATTATTCATTCCAATAATAACAAACAAACAAAATCACAACATTCAAAAATCTCATTATAAAGAATTTCACCTAACAAAGTTTCAGTGTAGGTTATTATTTTAGGGCAAATATTTTCTTTTTCTTTTGTGACATAGGAGAGTTCATAAAGCCTGGTGTAGTGGGTTGGGTGGAGAGACATGAAGGGGCAGAGACTGAGGGTTCCCAGGAAAGAAATTACACTCAAGCTACAGGGGGCTAATGAGTAGATTATTGGGGAGGTGAAGCTCTAAGAGATATAAGGGATGCATGGAACCTGCCTGCTTATAGGAATATCTTGTACAGATCAGATAAGGGAAACAGGGGGGTTGTTCTTGCTCAGTGACACCTTGTGGAGCAACCAAGCAGTGGAAATAAAGTGCTATGATGGTAGTTACCTCCATATAAATGCTGTCTCAACTGTATCCACAAATGATAATTTTGTTTTCTCTCATTGTTAATTAGAAGCAATGATCTAGTGGCCCATTTTTCAAAAAAAAGAAAAAAAAATAGAAGTTACTTAAATACACACTTATTCAGTCAGCAATTTTCAAATAATGAATATAGATTTATTTGAGTTATTAGATTCATATGATCTAAGATGTACAATCATATGAACTGTGATTAATTCATCTAAGTGTCAAAATTCCCTGTAATATGATTTTTTAAATAAAATTATTGTTGCAGCCAGGCATAGATCATTATTATTAAAAGTAACAGTTTTCGTCCATTTATCCCATCTCCTTACATTCCGAAAGTTCAGAAGGTTGAGACAGGACAGATCTCAGCCTACCTGAAATCAAGGCCAATGGCAAGACAATGCATGACTGAGAGCCAGTGGGGATATCAGTGTGTTTGTAAAAAAAAAAAAAAAAAAAAGAGAGAGAGAGAGAGAAACAAATTCAATATGTGTATGGCTATGTAAGGGACTAAGAATTACCAGATATTTGAAAATGTGTAAACAAATTTGGAACACTTTTATACTTTGATTCAAGACTTACTATAAGGTTTGAGATAGGATGACATTGACATAAGAATAGACAAGACAACAAAATAGAAAATCTGGAAATAGATCCACAAATATATATGCAATTGTTTTATTTTTAATTGTGCTAAGAACACTTAAAATTTTTAAGTGTATAATACAGCATTGTTAACTATGGGCACACTACAGTACAGCAGATCTCTAAAACTTAGTTATCTTGCATAACTGAAACTTTATACCTACTGAAGAGCAATTCTCCATTTTTTCCTCCTCTCAGCCTCTGGAGACCACCATTCCACTCTGCTTCTCTATTTTTGACTATTTTAGATGCCTCACATAAGTGCAATCATTTGGTATTTCTCCTTCTATGTCTGGCTTATTTCACTTAGCATAATTACCTCAAGTTTCATCCTTGTTACATATGGCAGGATTTTTTTTTTTTTGGAGGATGAATAATATCTCATTGTATGTGTATACCACATTTTCTTTATCCATTTCTATCCACAGACATTTAGATTGTTTCCATTTCTTTGCTATTGTGAATAATACCGCAATGAGCATCAGAGTGAAAATATCAATTTGAGATCCCAATTTTAATTCTTTTGGATAAATACCTGGAAGTGAGATGATACTTTTATTTTTAGTTTTTTGAAGAAGTTCCATATGATTTTCCACAGTGGATGCATCATTTTACATCTCCACCAACAGTATATAGCATTCCAATTTCTTCACATTTCCATCCACACTTGATATCTTTTGTTTTTTGTTTTTAAATAATAGCTATGCTAAAAAGTGTGAGATGATATCTCATTGTGGTTTTGATTTGCATTCCCCTTGGAATTCCCCCTGGGGCTCAAACTCACTACACTTAGATTAAGACATGAGCTGAGATCAAGAGTCAGAAGCTCAACTGACTGAACTACCCAGGTGCCCCTTGATTTGCATTCCCCTAATCATTAGTAATGTTGAGCATCTTTCCATATACTTGTCAAGTCCTATGCTTATTTTTTTTAACTTTTATGGTTTTTTTGCAGTTGAATGGGAGTTTATAAAAATTTTGGATATTAATTACTTATCAGAAGAGACACCAAAGACTTTAACCATAAAACAAGAAATATATATATATAATATTTTTATTAAATATATCTGCTTATGAAAAGATTATTAAAACTGGGGCACCTGGGTGGCTCAGTCATTAACTGTCTGCCTTCAGCTCAGGTCATGATCCCAGGGTCCTGGGATTGAGTCCCACATCGGGCTCCCTGCTCAGCGGGAAGCCTGCTTCTCCCTCTCCCACTCCCCCTACTTGTGTTCCCTCTCTCGCTGTCTCTCTCTCTCTGTTGAAAAATAAATAAAATCTTTAAAAAAAAAGATCTAAAAAAAAGATTATTAAAACTGAATAAGCAAATAACAATTGGGAAAATATTATATAAGTAGATAGATATAGATACAGATATAGACATGTAGATATAAAATAGGGAGTATACACAAACAATGAATCATGGAACACTACATCAAAAACTAATGATGTAATGCATGGTGATTAACATAATAATTTTTAAAAAGATTAAAAAAAATAAGAAGAGTCATTCTTTGTATACAATTCAAAGATTAACACATTCAAAAGTTAAACGAGGAGTTCAGGAAAAGAGGGCAGAAGAGTAGGGGACCCTATACCAATTGGTCCCCAGAATTGAGCTGGATATCTACCAGACCACTCTGAACACCCATGAAATCAGCCTGACATGTAAGAAGATAGATCTGGATCTCTATAAACAGAATATCACAGGTGTCTGGTTTCAAGGTATGAAGTGCGGAGCCGTGATTCCATGGGCAGATATCGGAGGATAAACAGAAGGGGGAGGGAGCTGAGCCATCGGGATCCTACACCACCAGTAAGTGATAGCCTCCCATTCTGGGGACTGGGCACAGACTACTCGCAGACCGGTAGAAATGGGGAAAGGACTTTGGGGCAGCCCCCCCATGGAAACCCTGAGCGGCAGGGCCATGCATGCAAATTGGGGGCGGTTGGCAGTTTTAGAAGCACAACGGCAGAGACGTGCCCCACCGAGCCCTGACCTGGAGGTGAGGACTGAGAGCGCTGCTGAGGGGCTCACAACCCAGGACGCTGCGGTTTATAGCAGCACAGACAGAAATGGAGATAGTGTTGCCTGGAGAGCTCACTGAAGAACAGACTGCAATCTCTGCTCTGAAGCAGAGGGTTAGAAATGATCTCTTCTGCTCTGACTCTCAGAAGAGATGCGGAAAGCTGGCAGGGAAAGCCGCCAGAGAACAAAAGCCCCCAAAAACCGGTTTTCACTGAGCCCATCCCCCACCACAGGGGCAGGCCAACTCTGCCCAAACAGGGTTGCCTGAGTAACAGCACAGCACACCCCTCCCCCAGAAGACAGGCTGGGAGAACAAGAGGCCGGCAACCCTAAGGTCCCTATAAAACAGGTGCATCTTGCTTGGGTTGCGGTCAATAATTTGGACTCTATACATTCCCTCAACCACCCCTCAACAGAATGACTAGGAAGTAGAACCCACAAAATAGGGAAGACTCAGAGACTGTGACTTCTGCCACAGATTTACAAATGGATACAGATAAAACCAGATGTCGGAGATGGAATTCAGGGTAGCAATTGTGAAGACAATAGCTAGAATGGAGAAATTGATTAATGGCAACAAGAGTCTCTAAGGGCAGAAATGAAAGCTGAGCTGTCAGAACTTAAAAATGCTACCAATGAGATCCAATCGAATCTAGATAATTTAACAGCTAGGGTAAGCAAGGAGGAAGAATGAATTAGTGATCTAGAAGACCAATTAATAGAAAAGAAGGAAAAACAGGAGGCCAGGGAAAAACAACTCAAAATCCATGAAAATAGAATCAGAGAAATAAGTAACACCATGAAACATTCCAATGTCAGAATTATTGGGATCTTTGAGGGGGTGGAGGGAGAGAGAGGACTAGAAGATATATTTAAGCAAATTGTAGCTGAGAACTTCCCTAATCTGGGGAATGAAACAAACATTCCTGTCCTAGAGGCTGAGAGGACCCCTCCCAAGATCAAGGAAAACAGGCCCATGCTGCAACATGTAATAGCAAAACTCCAAAATCTTAGAACCAAGGAAACCATGTTAAGGGCAGTTAGGGGGAAGAGATTCCTTACATACAGAGGGAGGAACATCAGAATAACGTCAGACCTATCCACAGAGACCTGGCAAGCGAGAAAGAACTGGCAAGACATACTCAGGGTACTAAAGAAGAACATGCAGCCAAGAATACTTTATCCGGCAAGGCTGTCATTTAGAATGGATGGAGAGATGCAGAGCTTCCAAGACTGGCAGAAAATGAAAGAATATGTGACCACTAAGCCAACCCTGCAAGAAATATTGAGGGGGGTTCTATAAATGGAGAAACATCCCAAGAGTGATATAGAACAGAAATTTACAGAGACAATCTATAGAAACAAGGACTTCACAGGCAACATGATGACAATTAATTCACATCTTTCAATAATCACTCTCAATGTGAATGGCCTAAATGCTCCCATAAAATGGCACAGGGCTGCAGATTGGATAAAAAAACAGGACCCATCCATATGCTGTCTACAA
>NW_028034385.1:0-540 GCF_054177405.1 Leptonychotes weddellii | reverse complement strand
AAAATTCCATGAGAATCAACTTAAAACTTTTAGAACTAATAAAAGAGGCCAGTGAGTTGGCCAGGTACATCATCAGCACCATCAATAACCATGACCAGTCAGAAAACTATCCATTCATAATAGAAAAAAATATATAAAACTATGCATGTTTATATTTTGAAAAAATATATAAATTATATGTAATCATATTATATACTTACATTTTTATATGTAAATTGTACATATAAATTCAAAAGAAATAAACCTACCAAAAAGATGTACAAAATCTATAGGAAGACAACTATAAAATTTTATGAACTCTCCTCAGTAGATGGAGAGTGGTACTACATTCCTGAATGGGAAAACTTAATACTGAAAAGATATCGGTTCTCTCACAAATAATCTACAAATTCAAATGAAGGCCAATAAAAAAAAATCTAGCAAGATTTTTAAGTAATTTCAAATGCAGATTCTAAGTTTTAATTAGAAAAGGAAATGGATAGAGGGGGGGAGGCAAGATGGCAGAGGGGTAGGAGACCTGGATTTCGTCTCCTCTCAGGA
>NW_028034384.1:0-540 GCF_054177405.1 Leptonychotes weddellii | reverse complement strand
TTTTATGATATGATTTGGTATAAATTCAATGAAATCTAAGTGTTAAAAGTTACAGGAGTATACTAATATATGTTTCAAATCTTCAAAGATAAAATTGGCTTTTATTCTACCTCTCCACTCCACATGTCACAAAGTTGTTTTTAAAATGATGAATTACAGCTCCATAGAAAATATGTTAGATTTTCACACAGAGATCATTCCACTAATGTGATTCAGTCAAAAGATATTTCATCTGTTGTAGTCAAAAAAGAAATGACAGATTGCTAAAGGAGGATGAACTTTTGATTAATAGAAATGCACACATGGCTACAGAAAAATGATTTGTTGAGAAATCTAAATAAAACTATTAGCAAAAATATTAAAAGATACAAGAAAAGTCAAGAATTAGTCTGCATTTGATCTTCAGAATGTTAGTTGCAATTAATATTTTACAAATATTTTAAATCTTTAATAATTATGACCATTTAATGAACAATGATAAAATTAAAACAAGTATTAAAAATACCAATTTTGTTTCTCTGAGAAGCAAACTGAGGGTTC
>NW_028034383.1:0-540 GCF_054177405.1 Leptonychotes weddellii | reverse complement strand
TGGTGTCTGCAGAATACGTCCACTTGCAGAGCTAAAGGGTGGCAAGTCAGTGACCGGATCTGCGAGAGGAGGCCTGCACGTGCACCTTCTCATTCTCGAGCAAATGCCCAACTACCAAATACAACTTTCTCTCTTCCTTGAAATATGGGAACAAGGACTGAGAACTGTTTTTTCAACTTAGAACCTCGTGGGGAAAATATAGCTGTGCGTTCTGGGATACACTTTATTGTACAAGTTCAGTTTCTACTTTTAACCTCTTCTAGTTATTTTCTTCTGGAAGCCCTTACAGAGGTGAAAAATCTCTGAAAGATAACCTGTGGTAATCTAGGAATACCAGCCCATCAGTAAGGCCAATCCATGTAATATTTACTTGTCTAATTTAGCTTTTCATTAGGTAATGTTATGACAGGGTTTAAAAACCAAAAGCTACATAAAGGTATAGAGTGAAAGTTTCCCTCCTGTTCCCCCATCCAACCTGTCCAGTTACCCCATACTCTAAATTCACTAAATTATTAGTTGATTATACACACACACACACAC
>NW_028034382.1:0-540 GCF_054177405.1 Leptonychotes weddellii | reverse complement strand
GCCCACGCTATATACCTTTGTCATCACTCAGGCTCCTTTCTAGACCAGCAAAGACAGCTATCTCAATGGGACTGTACCTAACAAACTGATTTTAATGGTCATAATAATAGTAACAACGATATCATTAATTAATAACTATGTTAATAGTGATGATGATCATTCTCATGCTTAACATGGCTAGGCACTTATGGTGTAGCAGAGATGACATGAATCATCTCATTTAACACTCTCAGAGACCTTATGATGTAGGTAGGCATTACTGCTATGACAATTAGCATCTACTCACGTTTTCTGAAAGTGCCACAGCCAGTAACTAGAAGAGCCATAATTTAAATAAATCTGTCTGACTCCAGAAGCTCTGATTATAGCCAAGAAATTATCCTGCCTCATACTTAGATGATTCATGAAATGAGTCCTTGAGAATATAAAAAAAAAAAAAATTGAGGGACCCTAATGAAGTGGTTGAGGTCCTCAAATCTAGTAAGTAGGGGTTTGTGTCATCTAAGTTGAGTGTTCAATCTATAGAAGTGGAATGAAAAA
>NW_028034381.1:0-540 GCF_054177405.1 Leptonychotes weddellii | reverse complement strand
TGAGCCACCCAGGCGTCCCCTCTATTATTTCTTTTTTTTTTTTATAACTTTGGCTTATTAATCTCTGTCTCAATTTCTTCTTATGTGTACTTATAGCCTTCATACACATTGCTCCCTCATTTAATTCTTTTGTTGCTTGCTTGCTTTTAGTTTGCTTTTTCTTAGTACACATTCCAGAGAGGGATTTCAGCTTCCAGCTATGATAGAGTACTTTGTGGTAGACCAATGAATGTTCTCACTGAGGAAAACTTGGAAAGCCAGATGAGAAATAGATGTTTAAATGCAATGGACAATCTTTGCAGCAACTAGGTCTTGAGTGAACCAGATTCTACACAAAGAGATGAGAAGATATTCTGCAGCCTTTTCTTATCTCCATCAGAGCATTTTTGATTCTCAGAATGGAGTAGTAGTTGATACTACCCACAGACACAGAAAATGGTAGAACTTTTGATAGTCTCATAGGGCTTGAGAAACAAAATTTTGAGATTTAAGGGGCCAGAATTGCCTGTAATAAGAGAGAGGTAAAGGCTTAGTTCAACA
>NW_028034380.1:0-540 GCF_054177405.1 Leptonychotes weddellii | reverse complement strand
CACCCAGGCGCCCTGAACAGTGCATTTCTAATGCTGGAAAACCTTCAGGGTCCAGCCAGCCTGGTGTGGTGACTGGGAACAATGAGGGAAAATGGCTAAACATGGTGGGTAAACTAAAGAACTGTGGTCCTGGGACAATGAATGCCGAGGCCCTTAGGTGGTGCTTAGCATGGTTGGGGGTGGAGGGGGGAGGTTCCGGATGGACGGGTGGAGTTCAAGCTTTCCCCATAGAAAGACCACACCTGGACCAGTGTCTATGGGACCATAGAAACTAGCATCAGCAGTGACACTGTGATTAAGTGAGTTCTCAGGTTCCTGGAACAATATGGCAAAGGAAACTGTGCTCCTGATGGAAATGCTAGACATCCTGCTAGTATAAAGGTCAGGGGTCAATGAAGCATCTGTGACAATAAGAGGAGTGACTGTATTTGTTTCATAAGTTTGAGAAGCATTGATCATACACATAATTTGACTCTTCAGGACTATTCAGGGTCCTCAGGATTATTTTTTGGACACAACTGAGACTATCTTTGACTATAA
>NW_028034379.1:0-540 GCF_054177405.1 Leptonychotes weddellii | reverse complement strand
TTCCCTGATCTTGACATGTATGTTCTTCCCACTGTTGTGCCCACTGTCCTGTTTCAAGGATGTAGCCTTGAGAGAGTAATGTGTTATTGAGACCATCTGGACTGAATATATGACTGAACCCTATTAAGGCCCCTATAAAAAAGTCTTCAGATTCTGGCAGGCAGGTGTGGACAGCTATTCATCTTGCAGCCACCCAGGACAAGCCTCATATATAAATTCCCTTGCTTATTAAACTTGCCACCTACCAGTCTGGAGTGGCTTTGCCTTTTTCTTCAGTCTTTCCTTACCCTCTATGTATGGGGGCCAGTTTTAGATTTCACCTGGGGAACTCCCCTGATTGTGAACCAAAAAAAGCTAGTAAGTCTTTGTAAGGCTGCTGCGATTTGGCTACATGGTGGGTATCACCCTTGAAGGGCTAAGAAGTGGTCAGATTTTGGTGATATGATTGCTGATGAATTGGATGTCCAGCGAGAACTTAAGAAGTTAGAATGACTCTTAGGTTATTGGCAAGAGCCACAGGATAAATGGTGTTTAGCTAAT
>NW_028034378.1:0-540 GCF_054177405.1 Leptonychotes weddellii | reverse complement strand
TTAGAGTTCCTTGGTCGTTAGTGCTTCTTGGAACACTGTTGCCTTCTTTCTACATAGGAGGCAAGTTCTGGTTGGAAGGGGAGGTGTGGCCTCTCCAGGCTGTCAGCAGCCTTGCTGACTCAGTCATACTCATGGCACCTTTACCTTGTCCTTGCTTTGAGTCTCATTCAACAACCATCTGTTGTGGATCCATTGGAATTCCACACTCACGGGCCAGCAAGGAATTGTGGACAAACACGTTGCATATCTCCTGCATTCACAGGCTTGCTCCATTGTTCCATCAGACTTTACTTAAAACCATAAGTTCAGGGGCACCTGGGTGGCTCAGTCAGTTAAGCGTCTGCCTTTGGCCCAGGTTATGGCCCTGGGGTCCTGGGATAGAGTCCCACATCAGGCTTCCTGCTCAGCGAGGAGTCTGCTTCTCCATCGCCCTCTGCCCCTTTTCCCCGCTCGTGTTCTCTCTCTTGCTCACTCTCTCTCTCAGATAAACAAATAAAATATTTTTTTTAAGTTTAAAAAAATGAGTTCAAAAAAAAAAAA
>NW_028034377.1:0-540 GCF_054177405.1 Leptonychotes weddellii | reverse complement strand
GGAAGCCTGCTTCTCCCTCTCCCACTCCCCCTGCTTGTGTTCCCTCTCTCGCTGTGTCTCTCTCTGTCAAATAAATAAATAAAATCTTTAAAAAAAAATAAAAAAAATAATACATGGCCAGTTTACTTTCTGAAATATTGGCTAATTTGCAATCATACCAGAAATGTTTAAGAATGCCCATCTCTTAGTACCCTTGTTAACACTGAGGTTTGTTGATTTTTTTTCCCCTAATCTTGGCTTTAGTATTTATATGATGCTTTGTATACATGTCCACCTGTGGTTGAGTGTGTGTGCGCGTTCACTGCCAGTAAGAAAGAACGATGTGTCCAGTCTCCTAGGGCTGTGGTATGTTGGAGGTTCCCCAAGAGAAGCCTTTACCATGTACCAAACAGGACTTTAAGTGCTTTGGGTATGCCAACTCCTGTAACCTTCTTAACACTCCTATGGGGTAGGAGAGTAGTAGGTATGACTAATAGTAGATACTGTTATTACTCCCAGTTTCCAAGATGGAAGCTGAGGCCCAAGGAGGCTTCATGACTT
>NW_028034376.1:0-540 GCF_054177405.1 Leptonychotes weddellii | reverse complement strand
CTCAACATAATACCCTCCAGTTCCATCCACGTCATTGCAAATGGCAAGATCTCATTCCTTTTGATGGCTGCATAATATTCCATTGTATATATATACCACATCTTCTTTATCCAACAAATGAGTGGTTTTAACTTCAGTATCTCCTTCCTGACTTTGGAGGGGCAAATTATAATATTTAAGAGATGAGGATATTCTTCATAAAGGATATGAAGAAGCAAAATAGTGTTCAAAAATGTGAACAAATGAGGGGTGTCTGGCTGGCTCAGTCAGTAGAGTATACGACTCTTGATCTTGGAGTCATGAGTTCAAACCCCATGTTGTGCATAGAGCTTATTTTTTTAAAAAAGTAAGCAAATTAGGAAAAAATAAAAAATAAAAAAAGCTGTAGGAGCAAGTCTTGCTCTGAGGCCTTAACAATAAACCTCCAACCATTTTTTTTTAAGCCTCAAATTAGTCCTAAGTTTTGTGAAAAATCTGTCAATCACATTTAATGTTTTACATCTTTGGGGAAAAATTAGAAGATAAGTTTGGTTTTAAAAA
>NW_028034375.1:0-10114 GCF_054177405.1 Leptonychotes weddellii | reverse complement strand
GAGGATGGGTTAGCCTGGTGATGCGTATTGAGGAGGGCACATTCTGCATGGAGCACTGGGTGTTATGCACAAACAATGAATCACGGAATACTACATCTAAAACTAATGATGCAATGTATGGGGATAATATAAGAATAAAAAAATTAAAAAAAAAAGGAAGTCATAATTTAGTTAGAACGATCCCCATAACAAGCTGAAATAACAGAAGTACAGAAAGTTAAGTATCTTAGCTAATAAGGGCTAGAGCTAGGTTCAGATTCTCCTGTTCATTCTAAGCAAGAGCTCTTTCTAATCTCATTAGTGTCTCTTTAATGAGAAATCAAATGTTACGTTCGACTTTTCTTTGAAAAACAAGAATCAATTTGATCAATGACTTTTGATTTTAAACCACGAGGCAGGTGCATGGAACAACAGTTTTCATGTTAGGCCATCTGTCTAAAGTTGGAGTGTACTAAGCTTGATTTTGAGTGAGTATAGTGTGAGAGTTTCTGAACTTCAGAAAAAGGATTCCAGGTATGCCAGAGATGCTTAATGCTCTTTGAATATCCATTCGCTCACTCGCAGTTCACAGCTTCCATTCCAGTTAGGTTGGGGCCATGTCATTTGTATTGGCTGAGGCTGAATGTAAAGTCATTTCTGTGAATTCTGGGATGAAGCATAGCCTGAGTTCATGTTTGCTCTACCTCTCTCTTGGTAGTGAGGCTACATGTTGAGATGTGAATATCCATCACCTGGCTTCCTGAGTGACTAGGTCAAGCAGAAACCCCACTGACCTATATTGGACTTGAGTGAGAAATACATCTTTATTGTGTTAAGCCCCTGAGATTTCGGGGGTTAATTTGCTGTTATGAGAAACATGGCTTATCATGACTAAATATTCTAAAGAATTCTATGAAAGGTCTGAGAAGCAAAACTAGGGTTGAGAATAAGTGGAGAGCAATAACTATACGTATCCCTCTCTAAATAAACTTAAAAAATTTTCAAATTATACTTTACTATAAGATAATATAAAATGGTAAGCAGTTAATGGTTAATATGATATAGATTGCAAGTTAATCAATATGATATATTTCAAACAAAGAACTTAGTTTTTATAGGTAAATCTCAGGGAAATGTCTGGTTCTCATGCTTCAGCTCATCTCTCAAATTTTCTCTCTTTCCTACAAAGTAGAGATCTTGGGGCTCTTGCTGTATAACCCAAGGCATAATTACCCAGCTGGTGTGAGCCCCCTAAATTGCAGGAACATGCAGAGAAGAAGCTAATCAGCCTTAAAGAGCATGCCTTGTTAATTCAACCTAATTTTTAGGGAGGGAACATTCACAATTTCAGAAAAATATTTTAAAATGATTCATGCAGTTCTGCTTTTTAGAATTTCTTTCCCAGACTATTTCCACATTTCTACTACCAATAAAAGTTTAGTGTGTTTAAAAATAAGTGAAGGAAAAAGAATAACTTTCTTTCCTACTGAAGGATAGTCAGAAGTCCAATTCCCTGCCTTTCTATTTTACCAAGAGAGAATACAAGACATAAATGTATTCCAACTTTGCAAATTCGCTGTGCAGTGTAATTTGATGTTTGAAAGATCTTCCTTGGGATCCCATCCAAAGGGTTGAGTGACTATTTTATTAAAAGAACCTCTTCTTGAAGGTGGTCTTTTGAATGGATCTTGGGGACACTGGGGCATTTTAAATCTCTTTTTATAGAAGTCCTGGATTGTCACACCCATATTTTCCTACTTCTAGGGATTACCAGAAGCTTGAAAACAAGTCTTTGTCTAATGTAGACAGATATACAAATGCATATGCCATTAAGTTATAAGTAATGTAGGAATGTTGCCTGGCTGATTATGATCTTTTCCAGCAGGACTGACTTCTGGATTTATAATTTAAGGAGAGATATGCCTAAAATATATGTTAACTGAGGTAGATAAAAGGAAAGTTTAGATTTGTATTTATGTATTACTCTCTGTGGTGGAATATTTCTTTTTAACATATATTTGGTTAGTACTTGAAAATGTTGGGTGTGTGCAGTGCTATATTGACAAGTCAATACTCCTAAAAATATTATATTACCATTTGCTCAAAAAGCATATGGACACAAGATGGTACAAAAAATACTGTCAGTTTTTGAAAGGCAATGTATCTTCATTCATAATTATATGTATTTGCAGGTATGACACCAAATATGGAATGGTAATAATTTCTGTTTTCTAATGCAAATGCCTGGTGCTGCCGCTGTGGCATTGGCAAGTAAATAAATCAGCCCTAGCAAATCCAGAATCATTCTCCAGGCAGGAATTCTACTAATCACCTGAGAAAACAAACACCCCACAGAGAGTAATGGGGAAGTCTGTGAAATCTGAGGGAGTAGGGGGTGCTTGCTGGGAAGCAGGGAAGGAAGCAGAATCGACACATGATAGGTCATCCATTATTAAATTTGGAAGACAGATCAAAGTTCCTTTCCAGCCTAATTAGATCAAACAAGGTGCTATTTGCTATTTGTATTCATTTCTGAAAGACAACTCTGTTTATGTTGAAATATATTTGTAATATATTCTGGGAGACAGGATTCTTCAGATGCTGAATGTTGGCAAGGACTAAATTGTGGTAATATTACATTATAGATCTTAGGTAGGGCTTTTTAATTCTATAATGAATTCAGGAAAGAATAAAGTGAGGTTGCCTCCTACAAGGCATGATGTGACTGGGTGAACAATACTTGAACATTCCAAAGATGGGGGATATGGAGCCAAGGATAAGCTGAGAGATGGGGCATTTCTGTGGTTAAACATCATCTCTTAGTTGTGCCAATGGCAATTCCTTCAGGCCTCCTGGTTTTATTTATTTAGTTAGTTTTACATTAATGTGCTCAGCAGCAGTTTTGGGTAATGTATTCACATTCTCTACACAGAACATAAATCCTGCAGATTTTTAAAAATTGTGTTTAAGACTATAGGCTTATTTCTTTCCAGATTAAAAAAACCTCTTATGATGTTCATTTAAGGCATTCCCTCAGCTGATGCCTGATTTTTATGCTACCTTTTGGGATTTGACAGGTGGCTTGATCTACCAACCCTGTGTTATAATTCAGCTTGTGCAGCAGTGTGTGCTCTAGAAAGATTTGGCTATGGTTGTGTCCGACCAGCATCATGATGTCTTTTGGATCCCACTGGGGTAGGATTCTAGTCTTGGCTCTTTCTTGGGGCAAAGAGACTGGGCGAAGGTTTCTTGTATTCAAAGTAAGGAAACTGAAGTAGGTGTTCTTGAAGTTTCTTTCACCTCCTATAATCATGCTGGGATCATGGAAGTGCCCTCCTATTTATTTCTACCTATTTCCTAAGCACTTAGAAAAGGCTTACATAATAATGGTTTCAAAAGTACAGGACTGGAAGGGACCCTGGGAAGAATCTAGTCCCTTTTTCCTAGCTGGATTTAAGCATTTCAGATATATCGATGAAGTTTTGACCACATTTAAATGTAATTGGGGAGATAGAAATTAATGAACATTTATTGAACATTTACCACACTAATTTGATCCTCAAAACAACACTGGCAGAGGTTTGTTCCAGAGAGTTGTTCCTGCTCTTTTTGGCAGCCAAGAATCTTGGGCTTGGAGCTACTCAGGGTTATTTAGTGGGTGAGAGGTGGAGCTGGGGTTTTTACCCAGCTCTGTCTACTTCCAGAGTCAGAGCTCTTTGCCCTAAATAGCCCTTTAAAAAATACTAATTGAAATAAGTTCTTCTCAGTACCAAAAACTTGCTAGCAAAAGTGAGAAAGGTTCTGTTCCCATTGTATAGATATAAATACTGAGGCTTGGAAAGGTTATGATTTATCCCAGGTATGTCAGTGGCGGCATCAAGGGTGAAGCTCTAGATACTTTCTCCTTGACTTTCCTTTCTCTACTGAGTATAGAAAAGTCTTACTGAGAGTCTAAGGCAGAGGTGAGATCATGTCTCTGAAGCCTGAGCTGGGAGGGTGGAGTGGTAAATGCTAGCAGTCATTTCTGTATGTGTGCTTTGAAACTGTTCTCTCAGCTCTGAGATGTGTGTAGCAATGTACACCTCACAGTATTGCTGTGAGGTTACATGAGATAATACTTGGGCAGAGAAGGGGCTCAGTAAATGTTGTTTCCCTCATCTTCAAAATGTCCTGGGTTTGGATGCAAACAGACATCATTGGCTCATCTTTATAGTGATATTATTATGGCTGGAAATTGGATATACTGATTTTTCAGATTATTGAATATGGAAGGTCTTCACAGGACAGTTTGGGTGTCCGGGACACAGTCATTGTGTAGCCATGATCACAGACACAAAATGATTTTCAGAGAAGGAGATGAACCATGAGAGACTATGGACTCTGAGAAACAAACTGAGGGTTCTAGAGGGGAGGGGGGTGAGGGGATGGGTTAGCCTGGTGATGGGTATTAAGGAGGACATGTATTGAATGGAGCACTCGGTGTTATACGCAAACAATGAATCATGGAACACTACATCAAAAACTGATGATGTATTGTATGGTGACTAACATAACATATATGTGCTGCCGAAGCGAGCACTAACATAACATAATAAAACAAAACAAAACAAAAGAAAACAAAAAAACAAGAAGAACCCCCAAAACGACAAAATGATTTTCAAAATAATTCAACCCCACTAGATTAAAAAAAATCAACATACAGTGTTATATTAGTTTCAGGTGTACAATATAGTGATTCAGCAATTCTTTACATTACTCAGTGCTCCTCAAGATAAGTGTACTCTTAATCGCCTTCTCCTGTTTCACCCTTCTGTCCCCCTCCCCTCTGGTAACCCATCAGTTTGTCCTCTATAGTTAAGAGTCTGGGGTTTATTTGTTTGTCCCTTTTTTTTTCTTTGTTTTGTTTCTTAAATTCAACATATGAGTGAAATCATATGGTATTTGTCTTTCTCCAACTGACTTATTTCACCCAGCATTGTACCCTCTAGATCCTTCCATGTTGTTGCAAATGTCAAGATCTTATTCTTTTTTATGGCTGATTAATATTCCATTATATATACCACATCTTCGTTATCTATTCATCTATCAGTGACCATTTGGGCTGCTTCCATAATTTGGCTATTGTAAATAATGCTGCAATAAACATAGGGGTAGATATAGCTTTTCGAATTAGCGTTTTCATATTCTTTGGGTAAATACCCAGTAATGAAATTACTGGATCATATGGTAATTCCATTTTTAATTTTGGGGGAACCTTCACACTGTTTTCCACAGTATCTGCACCAGTTTGCACTCCCACCAACAGTGCACAAGGGTTCCTTTTTCTCCACATCCTCACCAACACTTGTTGTTTCTTGTGTTTTTGATTTTAGCCATTCTGTCAAGAGTGAGGTGATATCTCATTGTGGTTTTGATTTGCATTTCCCTGATGATGAGTGATGTTGAGCATTTTTCATGTGTCTGTTAGTCATCTGCATGTCTTCTTTCCAGAGTTGTCTTCAACCCCATTGAAATTTAAGCATAAAGATGACATTGAAAGAAAGTTTTAGTTTCAAAAATAAAAACAAAACAAATCTGTAAACAACAAACATACATAAATGTCGTTAATGGTTTGTATAATGTTGCTGACCTATGAAATAGAAGTGTTAGCATTCCTTGCATTAATCCTTGTATTTCCATTTCTTTCAACAGATGGTGGGGGTAATTATTTAATATTAGGAATAAATGTCAATAGGCATCTTTCACATTGACAAAAAATTCTCTTAAATATAGGAGACCTACTTAGAATGAACAATTAAGGGCACCTGGGTGGCTCAGTTGGTTAAGCGACTGCCTTCGGCTCAGGTCATGATCCTGGAGTCCCTGGATCGAGTCCCACATCGGGCTCCCTGCTCGGCAGGGAGTCTGCTTCTCCCTCTGACCCTCCCCCCTCTCATGTGCTCTCTCTCATTCTCTCTCTCTCAAATAAATAAATAAAATCTTTAAAAAAAATTAAAAAAAAAAAGAATGAACAATTAAAATATTTTTAAAAATCACTCCTTGATTTTAATAGTAATTTAGTTAGATGTAGCTGAATGTGCACTGGATTATTCAATCTGTCAAAAAGGTCATGTATACATGGCATGGATTAAGCATTGTGTGCTCGGGTTTGCTCATTTTAAGTAAAGTCCTCCAGCCACATACAGCTAGCTATTCACAGTACTTCTCAAAAATCTAAAGATAATGCAGAAATAGTCCTTAGCCTGGGTATCCAGCAGAGGACAGTAAAGTCCCAGTTTTCTTTTCTGACTGGTTTCCTTTGTGATGACTGCAGTTGGATAGTGTTCTGAAGCTCTCAGGTGGCTGACATGTAATTGCAGACATTAAACATTTCTGAGGAGAAACATAAAATGTATTGTGAGGTCAATGAAATTCTTTGTCAAGATTTCTCTGCAGATCTGACCCCTTAACATGACAGTGCAGTACTGGAAGATATGCCCAGCACTCATTGACTGGTGGTCTCATGCATAAAGTGAACTTCATGGGTCAAACATTTTTGTGTTGCTTTATGTTGTTCAAAGAACCACAGTATTCTCTGCGACTGTATTAGGGTAAGATTTTACCTGGTTGCCTATAAAGGAATTAAGTCATTTTCGTATTTTTTCCAATTGCTGTTGAGCTTCCACTTTCTCTTGAGAGTTGGGATTTTATAAGATGGAAGGAGGTTTATGTTCTTTCTCTCTAGACCTCCAATTTCCCTCCTCCCTCCAAATTTTTCTTGGAAGTTTTCTGGCACTTTGGGTTAAGTAGAAAACAAAGATAATTTTTCTTTCTTTCTTTTTTTTTTTTTTAAGAGAAACAAATCCTCAAAGGTCAGAAAGGAATGTAGAGAACCATGGCTGGAGTCTGGTGCATTCCCTTGGTGTTTTGTGTATCAATCCTTAATCTAGGTGGATGGAAGTGCTATGTGTTACTATTTATCAAAGAGGTTCCCGTCCAATGTAGGTACCACAATAAGCCATTTGTATGGTCAAATCAGAATAAAATGCTATGGGCATAAGTAGTTCAGAACTACTAATTCCTATGTTTTTTTTGGAGAAAATCATGAAAAATATTGGGCAATAATAATAGGGTATGGCATACCACAGTTTTATTTGTGCTTTCTGCAGCCACCCTGTTGTTTGTGGTCCATGCTGGAGCTGACCAGGGGGCAGTCACATTACATAATATATCAAAGATCTAGTAAGTAAAAGGAGAAAAAACTACAAAGGACCACACACACACACACACACACACGGATATTCTTAGTTTAGAAATTCTTAAAATGACCTGTTGTGCATTGTAGCTCCAACTCAGTGATCCTGTGGTTCTGTGGCATCAGGAAACACTTGAAGGTCAAAGTTCAGGATTTTGTCCCTCTTGAAGAGTTCCCAAAACAGAAGTTCTTCAAAGCAAACTCACTTCATGAAGGAAATGCCAGCACTTAGCCCATAGTAGGTCCTCAATACACAATTGTTGAATGAATGAATGATGTGGATTTTTAAAAAATTAATTAGTTTATTTATTTATTTGAAAGAGAGTGTGCTGGAGCATGGCAGGGTGGGGCAGAGGGAGAGGGAGGGGGAGTATCTTAAGCAGGCTCCACACTCTGTGCGGAGCCCCATGCGGGGCCTCATCTCACAACCCTGAGATCATGACCTGAGCTGAAATCAAGAGTCAGAGGCTTAAGCTACTGAGCCACCTAGGTGCCCCTAATGTAGATAGTTATTTTTTAAAAATAAGGACCAAATCAATTCATTATTTTCACTAGACATATGTGACCTATATTTTCCCATTGCAAACTGAAATTTTTTTCCTGTTAAAAATCTTAATATCAGTCTATTTATTAATTTTTCATATTAATCTTTAAGAAATGATTGAAATCTAATCTTTATGACATGGGTATATTATACAATAAATGTAAATAAAATACAAATGTCTTTAATAATTACCTGCTATGCTTAGGTATAGAGAAGTAAGCAAAGAAACTGGAAGATATAATCCTTGACCTTGAAGTTTACAATATAAATGGGGAGATGAGGACAACCCACATGGAAGTATTAAGGAGAGTATAATATAGTTTATCATTCAGAATTAGATTTCTTTATTGCAGATTAGAAGTATAAGAGTAGAGAGAGATCACTGGAGACAGATGCCTTATAGGGAAACTTCATGAATGAGGTAGGAATTGAACCAAATATTGAAAGTAGAACACCATGGGTCAGGAAGGTGAAGGGTATTCAAAGCATTAACTCTACTTGGACCTTGAAACAGTCTTTATACCCTTGTTAGAGTGCCTGTCATACTCTGGTAATTATTTACCTGGATGTCCCATCTCCCCTATTAGTGGTGTAAGCAGTTGAGGGGCTGGGACTCTGTCTTAAATATCTGTGAGTCTTCCACTTTGCCTGGCCTATAGCAGAAAGTTAATAAATATTGATTGCCTAAGGGAGTGAGACTGAGAGCTGGAAGTGAGTTTGTCATGTGTATGCAGGTATAGGGTAAAGAGGAGATGGGCTCAGTAAGGAAATTCCACAGGTTGGAGCAGAATCTGTGTGGAGAGTATTATAAACAACTTTGAGGCACTGATGGATAGTACCATCAAGGTAATCAAGGAGGAATTTCAGTGAGATATGGTAGCAGTAGGGAACTACTGCTAGCACAGTAGTGCTAGCAGGAATGTGATGTAAAGGTAGTGCTGTAGGAAATTAGTCTGGCTGTGATGCACAAATTATCATCAAAATTGTAAAACAATAGAATTTGACAATATAAATACTTCTAAATCAGCCATTCTTTTTATCTAATCTAAGATGATGGACATATGTGTATAAGTTAGTGGTCAACAGAGAGATGACTTATTCTTTCTATAAAAGAGAAGAAATAATTATCCGTAAAAGACACGAAAAGTCAGAAGAGGAACCTTGAAACAATGTGGAACTTATTTCTTGAACATGTTCCAAGTAGATTCTTATTACTTCGCTATTCCTAATTTTAGTAATGAACAAAGGGGTAATAAATGACAATCATTAACATGTAATGAATAGACTTATGTGGAACATGGGGGAACTGCAGTCTGAAGCAAGAGATGGTTATTTTAACAGGGTGATATTGAAAGTTCAGGAGAAAAGTTCCTTTGATATGAAGATGTTCTTACCAGGAATAGCTCCTACTGTCTGGAGAACAGCATTTTTTACAAAGGGGTGTGTTATAAACAGGAAGTGTTAGGGAATGACATTAGCAAATTAGCTGTTTGACTTGTGACATGTGTGTATGATGTTGCTCAAAATGAGCAAAGCAGCCACGACTATGGGGTTAGGCACTGAGACAGGCCTCCAGCTGGGCTGCACTTGCAGTCAACCGTCGGGGACTTTAGTGGAAAGACATGTGTTTGGTTGGCAAGGGTTTATTAGTTTAGCCTTTTCACCTCTATTGTAAATGTGGGAAAAAAATCATCATTCAAGGCATATTTGGGGATTATTCATTCTTTAAGTTTGATTCAAACATTCTATCCCAGCTGTAGTTTTCTCTCTACTCCCTTGACTTTCCCTCCTTTGTGTTCTTGTAGATTTTATATCTACCTTATTTATACTGATCATATTGTGTTTTTACCACATGCCATTTAATTTAATTTAATTAATTTAATTTTTTAGAGGGAGGAGGTAGGCAGAGGGAGAGGGGGAGAGAGAGAGAATCCTCAAGCAGACTCCCTGCTAAGCACAGAGCCCAACATGGGGCTCAATCTCATGACCCTGAGATCATGACCTGAGCCAAAACCAAGAGTCAGAAGCTTAACTCACTGAACCACCCAGGTGCCCCAAGAAGATCCCATTTTAATGGTTATTATGTCTCTCTCCTTCCACTAGACTGATTTTCTTGGGAGGGGGATCCACATTTCATTATCATTATTTTTGTCCCCTGGGAAGGGACAAAAATAGCACTTTGCTGAGGACAGCATGGTGTGGTGGCCAGAATGTAAGCTTTAGGCTCAGATTTATGTTTACATGTCAACTTAGACAAGAGTTGAGAATTAGGCAAATAACATTTTGAGCCTTGTTCTTCACCTCTGAAAAAGGAGGATAATGATACATACCACACACAGTTGAAAAAGGATTAGAAG
>NW_028034374.1:0-540 GCF_054177405.1 Leptonychotes weddellii | reverse complement strand
ATGTTTAGTTTTATGAGAAACTGCAAACTGTCTTCCAAAGTACTCCCACCAGCAATGAATGAGAGATGTATTCTTAAACTCAGGAAATTGGGAGTCTTTACTTGGAGTCTTTACTTGAGAGTCTAATTTACAGAGATAAAAGTGAGAGTTTGGGACCAAATTACTAAATTCAAGTCCCAGCTTCCCCATATATTGGCTATGTCATCTTGGGCAAGTTACTCAACTTATTTGTGCCTCAGCTTCCTTTGTTGTAAAGTAGGAATAATAATACAGAAATAACTTCATTAGGTTGTTTTACGAATTTAAAAAGTTAGAAGGCAAAAAAGCACTTAGAACACTGGCTGGCATAAAGAAAGTGTTAAATCATAGCTGATTCCATATTGTCTCTTTCCTGATGGCCAGTTATCCATGTGTTGGCTGTCCTTTATATCACTTTCTTTTCTTCTACTTCATTCATCTTTTTCTTTTGAATCATGGAAGAGCTTTAAAAGAATATTCTATACATAATGGACTCACTTTTCACAGCATCAGTTCAGTTCT
>NW_028034373.1:0-540 GCF_054177405.1 Leptonychotes weddellii | reverse complement strand
TAGATTCCAGAAGGACCCTGCGCTGTGGATCAGACCAAAATTTGATGGCCCACATCAAGTTTCCTCTGTCTTTGGGATGCCGTGCTGTCAGAGTCTGATGGCCATCAGAGGCTGGACTCATTGCTGGCACGTTTGCCGAGTCCCCAGCCCACCTGAACTCAGCTTCCCCCCTCTTTCCTGTGGTTCCAAGTCTCAGGACGCGCTGAGCTTGACTTTGTTTAAATGTCCTCAGCAGTTTGCACTGAATAAACCTGGAGGCTTTCTCGGTCTGCAGAGGTAATAATGAAGCCTGGTGTTTGGAAGGCTTTACAGTTGACAAAGGTTTTCACCTGATACCCTCTTCTCACTCTATTGGGACCTCGTGTATTTCTTTGATACCTGTATAGTTTCTGAGAGCAAAGGTCATTCCAAACATGGCTCGGCGTTCAAGCCCCTTTCCCCACTCCCCTGCTTTGTGCTTCGCTGGATACCATAGTCTCTCTTCTGCCAGGGGGGTTCTCACCTGAGATATATCAGGTAGGTATTTCCTTGAGAGCGTGT
>NW_028034372.1:0-540 GCF_054177405.1 Leptonychotes weddellii | reverse complement strand
TATAGTATTCTTGGCTGCATATTTTTCTCATTTAGTGCTCTGAATATGTCCTGCCAGTCTTTTCGGGCCTGCCAGGTTTCTGTGGATAGGTCTGCTGCCAATCTAATGTTTCTACCACTGTAGGTTACAGACCTTTTGTCCCAAGCTGCTTTCAAGTTTTTCTCTTTGTCTCTGAGAATTAAGTCTGTACAGAAAGCTTTCACTAAGACTTAAAACTAGTATGTTTTACTAGTAGATGTTGGGGTGTTGACCTATTTTTATTGATTTTTGAGGGGGCTTCTGTGTGCCTCCTGGATTTTGATGCCTGTTTCCTTCCCCAAATTAGGGATGTTCTCTGCTACAATTTGCTCCAATATACCTTCTGCCCCTCTCTCTTTTTTCTTCTTCTGGGATCCCAATTATTTTAATATTGTTTCATCTTATGATATCACTTATCTCTCGAATTCTGCCCTCATGATCCAGTAGTTGTTTAGGTCTCTTTTTCTCAGCTTCTTTATTCTCCATCATTTGGTCTTTTATATCACTAATCCTCTTTTCTGC
>NW_028034371.1:0-540 GCF_054177405.1 Leptonychotes weddellii | reverse complement strand
TCTCTTAACCATTCAGTCTGTACTTGGATGCCACCAAAGTTCCAAAACCCCACCTGGGTTCCGAATGCTTGAACAGACGTTCTTTATTTCAGGTTTAGCAACCAGTAAGTCACTGCAATTTCATTTTGTCCAAAAGCTTCCCAACTGTCTTTTCACATTATTCTCTTTTCTCAAATGTCATTCCAGTGACCTTCCCCTCAGAAGCCCCCTTCAGTTTGAATCCCTTAATCCACGTCAAGCTGTCCACATTTCCCCCTGCCTAACGTGCACAGCTTTCTCTCTCTGAACTTTTCATTCTGGCAGAAGGACCCCTGGGTGAAGAGTGACAGTGCCATTTTGGGAGAGATGAGTTGCCTACAAACTCACACTGATACACTGGACTGTGAAATTAAAATGCATTTCTACTTCCACAGTCGATCACCAAATACTGAGATTTGAACAGTCAGATAAGATTTTCTTAGAGCTCATTCTTACTGCAAAATGACCCCCTAAACCAAAATCCAGTGGGATACTCTAAATGGAAAGTATTTTCATTCGTTA
>NW_028034370.1:0-540 GCF_054177405.1 Leptonychotes weddellii | reverse complement strand
ACAATGATCAATATCGCTCTGAGTAGGATGAGACCTGTCTGAAGAACTGAATGTAACCATGAGTCTCCAAAGGTACCAAGCCAGAAAAAGATGTCCCATAGCCAGTAGGGTTTACTTTAGAGAGCCAGGAGGATTTCTCCCTAAGTTTCTATATGAATCCTTTCTCGTCTGGTCCAAAGCATTGAGTCAAGCACAGCATGGCTTTGGGCACGGCACAGCTGAAGTCTGTCCTGCGGCTTTGAGAGGGGCTGAGGCGATGTCAGGATAGTCAGGTTCACATACAAGAAGTACGATCCCAGGGGGCGCATGCAGTTCCCTGGAGAAACAGGGTTTACAGTTGAGGGCACCCCAAGCAGGACATCTACTCATCAGGGAGCAGGCCGACAGAGCTCCTGCCCTGAGGTTCCCAGTCCAGACCCAATGATTCCGTTTAGAACTGAATGGTTTCAGAACTACCACAGATGTTCCATTTCAGTCTGGTTTGTGTGTGATACCAGTTTATCAGCCTCACGGTGTGAATGACATCTGTGTGTGCTCTGT
>NW_028034369.1:0-540 GCF_054177405.1 Leptonychotes weddellii | reverse complement strand
CAAGGAGGCAGGTTTGAATCCAACACTCAGTTGGGATGCTGCATTTCCCAAGGTCGATGAGGATAGGAGAGAGAATTTGGGGTCAGGAAAAGCTTGAGGGCAAGGCTTATCAGCTGGCTTTGTTACAGCTCGTAAAGGTCTCTCTTAGTGGTACCCTTGTGAAGGGCTCCTTCAGGATTATTTGAAAATATTTAAGTAACTTACTATGTCTAATCATTAAATACTTAGTAAAATTTTTGATGTTACTGGACTGCTGAAAAGTGCCTACAGTTGTTCTCTGACCTGAATATTAATCTGGAGTCTGAGAGTGTGAACCAGTGGGCTGAGCTACAACCGAAGGCGGACCACGAGGCGCGGTCCATGTTCCCTAGGCAGCTAGAGCAGGAGGGCGGGCCTGGAGCTCCTCGGAAAGCGGTATTGAGATACAATTTTAAAAGAACCCCGAATCATTTAAAATTGGAATTTGACCTTTCAAAAGCCTGTTCTTACCCCTCTCTTATTCCCAAACTTAAAATAGGATATTATAACATGGATTTTTAA
>NW_028034368.1:0-540 GCF_054177405.1 Leptonychotes weddellii | reverse complement strand
TAATTCTCCATTGCACAGCACTTACACCAATTCATCATAGAAAGACCATTAGGCATAAAGTGATAAATATACTATGTCAACTTTGAAAATTGATTTAGCACTTTTGACTATAAAAACTTCAGATTTTTTAGGTAAGCAAATAGATGCTTTTGCTTAATTGTTTTACACCATCAGATATCAGTGTGCATGATGGGGGCCATATCATTTAGTCAAATGTGAAAGGGAGGGTAGACCAGGCACAACTTACTGAACAGATGTTTCTGCTGAAGTTCTAAACTAGTGTGTGTCAGTCTCCCCCTTAAGTCTTTAGGGTCTTAGAGAACAGATCGCTTATTCTTGTATTGCATTGGGGATCTATAGTACACAACCTCCCTGGACTATAAGTGTGTATTTTTTCTGTCCAGCTAGACCTTCTGATGGCCCCAGGCTGCCCAGGCCATACTAGCCCCTGCATCAATCATGACAGCATAAGGAGAGGGAAAAATCAGTAGGCTCAGTGTCCCCTGTTTACAGGAAAAGGTGGTAAGTCCTGTTGGAAAG
>NW_028034367.1:0-540 GCF_054177405.1 Leptonychotes weddellii | reverse complement strand
TAATATTTTTCTTTCTGAGTGTCATTAGGTTAGAAGTGTTTTTGAACTTATGTGTGTAACTACAAGGAAAAAAGCATTGTGCTTATCTCCTTGAAACTACCCTGTGCTTCAGAACTAATTGTATTTCCTTATAGTTTTGTTTTTTATCCATTCATGTATATTTTTAAAAATGTAGTTGACATTCTTGTTCTTGATCTGGGATTGGGCCCTGACATCTGTGTTTTTTTATAGGTTCCAAAGATATTTCTGATGCACAGCCGTGCTTGAGAGCTGTTGAGTTCAGCTCCTTTTCCCTCCTTTATATTTCGTGCCTGGCTCTCTCTCTACAGTGGCTGACTGACTGATTAAATGAATGAATGCTTTTGATTTAGATGAGGAAATTGATTTCCAGCTAAATGGACTTCTCAAATGAGTTTCAGAAATAGATTTTTTTAAAATATAGCATTCATTCATAGATCTGTACCTCTGAAACAAATAATGCAATATATGTTAAGAAAAAAAAAAAAGAAGATAGCAGGAGGGGAAGAATGAAGGGGGGGA
>NW_028034366.1:0-540 GCF_054177405.1 Leptonychotes weddellii | reverse complement strand
TCCCTCCTGTCCATGGCTCTCATGCCCGTCCTCATTCCATCCTTCCTCACTTGAAGTCACATCCGTCTGCTCCCTTACAGCCCTCTCCGACTCCTGGCTGGGGATTCAGAGCTTTGGAAAATGCTCCGATGGTTCCTTTTTCTGACTCTGATGTGTTTTTTATTGTATTGTATTGTATTTATTTGAGAGAGAGACAGAGCATGAGCAGGTGGGAGGGGCAGTGGGAGAGGGAGAAGCAGGCTCCCCGCTGAGCAGGGAGCCTGACCCCAGGACGCTGGAGGACGCTGGGATCATGACCCGAGCCAAAGGCAGACGCTTAACCGACTGAGCCACCCGGGCGCCCTGATCCTGATGTCCTAAGGAGCCATTCTCTAGCTTTATTGCATCTCTTGCTACGAAATGGTTTGAACTACAGATGGTTCCTGCTGGGGTTGGTCGGGTGCTGGGAGAAGGAAAGGAAGTGCTTGCTCATGGGAAGGAGAGAAAGCACTGATGGCTGAAAGCAGGGGTGGCTGAAGGCCAATGTAAGGGCTCCCGGGA
>NW_028034365.1:0-540 GCF_054177405.1 Leptonychotes weddellii | reverse complement strand
ACCTCCAGTTTGGAGACTGTGGTCCATCCTGACCATGGCATCCTCAAAGCACTCTGCTTCCGTCTCCAGGTGTCTGGGGGTAGCCACTTCCTTATCGGGGCCAGGTGTGGGCTGGAAGATCTAACAAGCAAGATGCCCTTTGGTCTCCTGTTGCAGGTGTTTGAAGCTGAATTCAGGGTAGAGGGGGACATCTCAATGCCCCCTACCCTAATCTGCTCTTTCTTAGTGGTCCATGGACAGCAGGTCCTCCGGCTTTTGAGACTAAAGGCTATCTCCTTCAAAAATCTCTTTGCTACGCCCACATCTTCTCAGCCCAGGGAGGCCTTCCCTGACCTTTCAGAGGAGGTGGGGCCTTCCAACTGCCCCTGGCCCCTGGACATCCCCTTCTTAGCACTCAGCACCTTTGGACGGCTTGCTCAGCCTCTGTTTCCCTGCTGGACCGGACGCATAGTTCAGCAGGGATGGGGTCTGCTGTGGGCATAGCACATCAGGGGTGCTAAGGATGTGTTTGTGGAATGAATGAATGAATGAATGAATGAA
>NW_028034364.1:0-10115 GCF_054177405.1 Leptonychotes weddellii | reverse complement strand
TTATATGGAGAGCATTGTTACTTTTCTAATAAAATCATTACTTTAAAAAATAGTATCATGGGGGCGCCTGGGTGGCTCAGTCGTTAAGCGTCTGCCTTTGGCTCAGGTCATGATCACGGGATCCTGGGATCGAGCCCCGCATTGGGCTCCCTGCTCCGCGGGAAGCCTGCTTCTCCCTCTCCCACTCCCCCTGCTTGTGTTCCCTCTCTCGCTGTCTCTCTCTCTCTGTCAAAATAAATAAAATCTTTAAAAAAAAAAAAAACTATCTACTTCATCTCTCTCCCGAAGGGCCCTAAGTTTTAGATACTAAATGTACTACAATAAAGAAATAGTTTAACTTTATTTAACCTAAACTTTTCCTACATGAATCTGACCAGGGAATGTACCATTCACAGCACCCCTACTGACAACCTGAAAATCACAGCTGCAGTCACTTCAAAAAGCATTTAGATGAATATCAAGACTCAAGCTTATTCTTAGTAACCAGATGGGAACCAATTCAGAGATTTTGGTGGCCTGGGTACAGTATTATTTTTTTAAGATATATTCATTTATTTTAGAGAAAGAGAGAGAATGAACAGGGGCAGGGGCAGAGGGAGAGAGGGAGAAAGAGAGAATCTCAAGCAGACTCCCCATTAAACGTGGAGCCCAACATGGGGCTCGATCCCAGGACCCTGAGATCATGACCTGAACCGAAATCAAGAGTCTGACGCTTAACCAAATAAGCTACCCAGGTGCCCCTACAGTATTAGTAATTTCATGCTATAGCTACTTCGGGAAACAATCTGGTAATTTCTTTTATAGGTAACATATACTCACTATATGATCCAACAACTGGTCTCCTAAATGTTCAATTAAATGAAATGGAAACTTATATTAACATAAAATCCTTTATGTAAATGTTGACAGTGACTTTATTAGTAATTGCCAAAAACTGGAAATGAAGCAAATGCCCTTCAATGTTGAGTAGACATACTACTATGGTTCATCCATATACAGAAATATCACTCAGCAGTAAAAAGGACCAAACTCCTGATAGATGCAATCACAAATGTGGTATGCTAAGCAAGAGAAGCCAGACTCAGAGACTACATACCACGTGATCCCATTTATATGACATTCTGGAATACCCAAAACTCCAGGAACAAAAACTGATCTGGGATTGATTGCCAGGGGCTGGGGGTGGGAGGAAAGTGTGACAGCAAAGAGACAGCATGCAATTGTTCAGAGTTTTGTATCAGGATTATGGTGGTGGTCAGTCCACTGCAATTATGTGTCAAAACTCACAACTCTGTCAACCAAAAAGTGTGAACTGCTGCACATAAATTATACCACAACAAAACTGTATTATTAACTTGGTTTCAGGTATAAAATGAAGAGCCAGATGTGTTTAAGTGACCCTTTTAAGCACCATCAGGGAAAATTCAGAGCTCCTGGTCTCCATCACCTTTATTCCAATTTACTCATCTTTGCTCAGCCAGGATGATCCCATTGTTCTCTAAAACATACTGTTAATCACTTCATTCCAAAAAAAAGGAATAGACAGGGTAGAAGGAAAGGACAGAAACTCACAGTTGGCCTCATTTTATGCATAATTATAAAAGCTCTTATCTATTGAGTGTTAAGTTGTGTGAGGTACAATTATGTCCCACGTTCCCTCTGTCAATCCTCACAAGCATCCTGGGAGATAGGCCTAATTATCTCTAAATGTATTACAGACAGGCAAACAAGGGTTCAGGGAAGTTAAGCAACTCACCCAGATCACACAGTTAGTAAGTGGTAAACTAGTAACTTGAACCCACACCCATACTTCTAGCAATTCGATAGTATCTTCCAAGGCTAAAAAACCTCATACTGCTAGGATGGCTACAAATAGTACAGATAGTAATATGTGTTGGCAAGAATTGGAGAAATTGGAACTCTCATACATTGCTGGAGGAGAGGATGTAAAATGATGTAGCCACTCTGAAAAACAGTGTGGCAGTTCCTCAAATAGTTAAATAGAGTTATCACGTGAGCCCGCAATTCCACTCCTGGGGTTACACCCAAGAAAAATGAAAACATAAGTGCACACAGAAACTTATACATGAATATTCATAGCAGAATTAATCATAATAGTCAAAAAATGGAGACAACTCAAATATCTAAATGTCCAATGACCAGATGGATAAATGTGATACATTCATACAGTGGAATAAGACTTGGCAATAAAAGGAAAAGTGTTCTAAAGTTGATTGTGGTGGTGGACACACAGCTCTGAATATACTGAAAGCCATTGGATCATATACTGTAAGTGGGCGAATTATGTGGTATGTGAATCATATCTCTATAAGGCTATTTTTTTAAATGGCATTTACTTACCTCAGTTATAGTAAATTCTACATTACTGAAACTGAGTAAGAGGGGAAAAAGGAATAAAAGATCCAACACAACAATAAATCCCAAATGCTCTGTAGCTGCCTTTAGAATGCATGGTAGGATTTAAATTGGAAGCAGACTAAAACTACTAATTATATTTTTACTCAGGCTAATGTTAAAATTAGTATGTAGTCCTGAGCCACATGTCAGCAGAGAGTAGGGGAAGCACCCTAGTTAACTAGCAGGTAGATAGAAGCCCATCATAGAATAAAGAAATACAGAAGAAACCCCCAGTGGAAAAATCTATGAACAGATAATCAGTAGACGTTTCTGGAAATAGTATTCAAGCACTATCCATTAGAACATGGCTGAGACTTGGTCTACACAAGGAGAGAACAGTATCCTGCCCAACAAGACACAAATCTAAGGATGTCAATGCTAACGCGGCTGATAACTGCATTAACCTTCTCCTAAGGGAGTTATTTTTTATTGTAACACACTTGTCAAAATGTCATCACATTAGCCTGCCTGTCCCACATCCGCCCACCGATGCCTCTCAGCCGTGAGCAGTAATTAGAGCAGGAAGCAACCCCTGGATGAGTAACTGCTTTAGCCTGACAGTCCACCCGAGACTTCTACAAAGATGCTCTGAAGAGGCCACTCCTGGGGGCAGGCAGGCGGTCATGCACACACAGGTGAGGCAAGCACCCAAGGCCTCTTCACGGTCATGGGCAGCGAGCAGTAATTACATCCCAGAAACCAACTCTCCTGCTCCATCTGAATGCTGACACTCAGGAACCGTGAGGATTAATTACACATAACGAAATGCACTTCTGTTCTGCACGGTCAGCCTAATTCCTACCACAGATGAGTTTGACCTTTCCTGCCCTCTGGCATGTGCTGTCCCTTAGCCGAGATGGGAGAAGCCCTCAAAGGGACACTGAGTGGCCAGTGAATTGCGAGAGTGAGTGGCCAGTGAATTGCGAGAGTGAGAAACAAAAATGGAATTTTTTGTCTTCTTTAAAAACAAATATGTTTCATGGATAAACAAAATGTGTGGTACACATATGTAGTGGAATGTTATTCAGCCTTAACAGTGAATGACATTCTGACACATGCTACGTGCAGATGACCCTTGAAGACATTATGCTGACTGAAATAAGCCAGTCACCAAAAGACAAATGTTGTATGATTCTACTTACATGAAATATCTAGCTACATTAACCATGTCTTATTTTCTGTATTCTGATGCTCCACACCTGGGGCCTTGCTGACCCTAGAGGGACTGCCCCTCCCAGGGTTAGCCAATTTCCAGATAGTAAACAAGATGCCTGTGAATGTGCCTCCCAAAACGCAAACCAGCTAATCCAGTGTCCACACGCCACCCACTCCTTTATCAGGCTCTGTCCACCTGCCCTGATCACCCCGGGGCCAGGTCCCAGACAGTGAGGGACAGCCCCTGTGCCCCAGAGCCCACCAAAACCACTCCCCTGCCCGATCCTCAGCCCACTTACTCTGCCTCAGCCCTTCCTTCCCCTGAATCTACAACAAAGGCTCTTGCTCCCAGTCCCCCTGCTCACTCTGCCTCCTGACTGACCCAGGTGCTTCCCTGTGTGGCTCCTCATGGTGTAGCATACTCCCCTTTTAGTAAGTATCTACCTTTTCAAAGGCAGTCATATCCTGACCCGCTGGCCTTACTGTACCTGAAGAGTAAGAAAGCCTATATTAAAACACTTAGAACAGTCAAATTCATAGAGACAGAAAGTAGAATGATGGTTGCTAGGGGCTGGGAGAGGGGGCATGGGGAATGGCTGTTTAATGGGGACGGAGTTCCAAGTGAGGATGATTTTGAGAAAGTTCTGGAGATGGATGGTGGTGATGGCTCCACAACAATGTGAATTGCTCAGTGTCACTGAACTGTGCACTTAACACGGTTAAAATGGTGTTTGTTGTATATATGTATATTGTACCACAATAAAAACATATAAATGGATAAACAAACAAAAGGAACATAGTATGTACCTTTGATATGAGTTGATGAAAAGGACCCTTTACCCCTGTGGTCTTCCTCCCCAAAACCCATAACCCCAGTTGAATCATGAGAAAAACATCAAATGAACCCCAATTAAGGGACCTTCTACAAAACACCTGACCAACACTCCTCAAAACTGTCAAGGTCATCAAAAGCAATGAGAGTCTGAGAAACTATCACAGCCTAGGGGAGCCTAAGGAGATGTGGTGATGAAGTGTGTTATAATGTGGTGTCCAGGATGGCATCCTGGGACAGAAAAAGGACATTAGGGAAAAGCTAAAGAAATCTGAATAAAGTATGGATGTTAGTTAATAGTAACGTATCAAATGTACCATATTATTGTCAAGTGTGCACAAGAGGGGAAATGGGATGTGGGGTACAGGGAGAACACTCTCTACTGTATTCATAGCTATTCTAAAATAAAGGGTTATTAAAAAGAGAGAAGGGGTGGCATATGAGGATGGAACACACATCCCCACACATCCTCAGACTAACAGAGATGCTGTCTACAACACAATTTATTGCACCTGCTCATTAATGAGACAATAAAAGCCCTTGGGGAATAAACACGCACAGTGTAGCACCTGCCACCAAGCACATTCCAGGGACTGTGAAGGCTGCTGATTGAATTTCTGACAGTATTATAAGCGAGTGGCACAATGTTTGCCAAACACTGCAAGTACATAATGTGAAAAAATTTAACCATTAGAGACGGTATATATCAGGAAAGAGCCAAAGTATCACACCACACACACAGAGCAGTGTCCGGATACTGCTTTCCTACCAAGAAAGGAAAGTGCCAAGCGGCTCCCCACTCTTTGCCACCCAGGACAAACACAACCTTCATGCCCCTCGGAGCCAGGACAGAACCAAGGCATGATCCGTGTCTACTGAGCTGGGGGCTCTGGGAGGGAACCAGGGACACCAGGAGTGATGGTGTCATCCATGGAAGCCTACAGGTCACTGTGACCACAGACACTTGGATCAAAGGAAGAGTACGCTGGATTCAGAGAGGGGCACTGGGCGGGGGACCTACCCAGGAGAAGGGCAGTCAGGCTGGACCTTAAAGGGCTGTGTAGAACTCTGATATGGGCAGAGGGGTGGACCATGTGACAGGCAGGGAGGGCAGCCTGGGACAAGAGGAGGGCTGCCAGAGCATACCAAGGAGCCCAGGGTGCAGCCAGGCTAGCTCAAGGGGAAGCCTCCATACAGAGACACTACTGAAAAGTCAGCGGTTTCCCAGGGAAACATGTATGGACGAAGGTCAGGGACCCAGTCAGACCCAGGAAGTCCCACATTTAACAGTCCCTGATTTCTCCCACTGTCTCCATCCTCAGCACTTCCTTACATTTGGTTTTTACTTGGCTTGTGCCTCTTTTAAAGCCCTTTAGTATGGTAATTTCCTGGACATGGATGATCCAAAAGTCTCCACCTGCCTGGCATTCACTCCCCTTTCTGTCAACAGCCACCAATTTTCTCTTGTACACCCTCTCCTCCCCCAACCCTCTGACCTTGAGGCCTGGGTGGAATCCCCATGATTTCCAGAGGAAGCACAGGACCTAAACCTGAGCCAACTTCTGCCATAGTCACAAGCTCTCAAAACTAACAGAGTGCATCTCACGTGTTCTGCAGATGTGCCAGAAAGGCTTCCAGAAAGAAGACAAAGACCCTACATCATCCTGCTCCCATGAAAATGACCATAGAGCTGCCATGTCATCACAAGGAGTCCCAGGTGAGGCCCAGTCCGTTGTATCACCTGGGCCCTGAATCTGACAGACACCACCTACCTTCAGGACATTCAGCCCCTAAGCTACTACATTGCTTGCTTGCTTTCTGTTTGGGCAGGTTTGAGGTGAATTTTCTGTCTCTTCCAAGTGTAAGAATCCTGGTTCACTTCTCTAACCAACTATTTCTTACTAGGTCCTGACTTCCT
The DNA here is from genome assembly GCF_054177405.1 of Leptonychotes weddellii. Lineage (NCBI taxonomy): Eukaryota > Metazoa > Chordata > Mammalia > Carnivora > Phocidae > Leptonychotes > Leptonychotes weddellii. Next base: position 3,792 of record NW_028034364.1, on the reverse strand, counting down.
TGATGCATCACGTGTGTCATACACCTCTGAGGATCCCCAAAGAAACCAGGAGGATGCAGTCTGCATGTGATTCCTGCAAGCACCCAGGACTGCACTGAGCCATGGCCGAGTGAGGACAAACACGACGGGGGATGGGGATGTGGCTCCAGAAGAAAGAAGGACAAGCTAAGAGAGACTGAGACACAAAGTCATCCTAAAGAACAGGACAGAACTTCAAAGGGCTGAGGAGAGGCCGTTTCTCCAAGCAGAACGTGGAGCTGGGTTTATGAATCAGAGAGACAGATAACAGCTTCTACTTGGTAAAAGATGTCTCCTCCACGTCCTCCCAGAAATGAGAAAGTAGTCTGTTCTGAGTCCAAGATGACAAGACTATAGTCTTGTCAGGCAGAAGAATTGGCTAGGTCTGTTTTTCATGAAAAAGTAATATTCTAATATTAAAATCACATTTTGGTGATTCACTATGGCTAGCTCCAACAACAGGAGATTAGAATAGGGTCTCCTTAAAAGCAGACTTGAAGCTCACTGGTAAATATTAAAGCTAAGTCAAGGACAAATGCATGGACCTGCTCCTATCCCTCTCTGCAATATTTATAGGAAAGAAAGAGGTAAACGTCCCATTTTCTGAATTCAAGCAGGAAGATAATTTCGGCTGCCTCACTGGCTGGTCCCGCAGAGGGTCTCGGAGTATCCCACATGGGACACCAGCCTCTGGCCCTGGCTTTCAGGAAGAAACTCCACAGTGGGTATCTGCATTGACCAGGCCGGACAGGTGACTCGCAGGGTCTCTTCAGAGTGAGTCACCTGTATAAGAACCGCTGGGAAACTGGTTAAAATTTCCTGCCTCTGAGACAGGTTGGGAGGAGTCCAGACACCTGCACTTTGAAATCACCCTCTGCCTTTCCAGGTCTGCCTACCCAGCCAAAGGTGCTGGGGCTTGAGAAGTACCCAGCTCGGCCAAGCCTTTAGTAAACCTTCATTATTCCTATTAAAATAGAGCTCTTTCAATCCCCAGTAGCCAAGAATGAGATGAGACGGAATCCAGAACTAGAAGAAGCCTTAGAACCTCACTTCACGCCTAAGGAAACTGAGACCCCAGAAGTCACGTGACAACTGTGACATTGCCCAGTGCAGTCAGGTGCTGGGATAGGTGACACAGGGGCAGAAGCTCCAGGCAAGGCATCAGAAAGTCCTAGCTCAGCCCCTGCCTTCGTGCAGACCTCAGCTTTCCTTCACATCCACAAAATGCCTTTTAAAATTAGGGGGCGCCTGGGTGGCTCAGTCGTTGAGCGTCTGCCTTCGGCCCAGGTCGTGATCCCAGGGTCCTGGGATCGAGCTCCACATCGGGCTCCCTGCTCCGCGGGAGGCCTGCTTCTCCCTCTCCCGCTCCCCCCGCTTGTGTTCCCTCTCTCTCTGTCAAATAAATAAAATCTTTAAAAAAAAAAAAAATAAAATAAAATAAAATTAGATTAAACACATTAAAAAGGAAGGAAAATGTAATGTCATACTTCCCCATCTATTAGAGTGGCCACGACCAACGTGTGGCTGTTGCAATTTCAATTATAACGTATTAAAAGTAAATATAGCTAAAGTCTAATTCCTAAATCTCACTAGCCACATTTGACCAGCTTGATCGCCCTGCATGGCTAGCGGCTTCTGTACTGGACAGAGAAGATACAGGGCAATTCTACCACCTCAGAGATGCACAAGCTTCCCAGAGGGGTCCCCAGTTCCCTGTTACAGCAGAAGACAACATAGGTTAAAAGCAGTGAACTCAGCATGCAACTGAAAATCTGCATGCATGTTGACAAATCTTATTTATCCAATATATGACATATAGTTTTAGTGTTACCAATAATAACACCAAAAAAAGAGTCTGGTTTGCTAAGTAAAAATCTAATTTTAATACATTTGATTAGCCATGCAAGGGAAGTTGACTCTCACTAGCCACACTCCCCCTATATGCCCATACACACTTGACTGGCTCTGCCCAAGAAGGTGCAGAAATGAGAGACCAGGCCTCAGTTTCTCTTTGTGTAAAATGGGCATGGCAGCATACCAGCTCTAACTTTCTACACCTTTATGTGCTGAGCTGACACATTTCCTTTCTTGCACAAATATGCACCGAGCACTTTATGCACCAGGACAGATGACTACACAATGCGCACAACCACACAGAACACTGTCACACTCGACACGCAGAGTGGTGGGGAGGAGGGCATGGTGAGGCTGCAAAGGGGCCGTCTGCCAGGCCCTGAGTGCATGACTAATGTCTCCACATGGGCTCTTGGCCTTTGGAAGACTCTTAAGTGGAGTGGACTGCTGAGCACGTGGCCATGTACCTCCAGTCTGCTGAGAGGAGAGAGACCCCTGACAGCTCATGTCCAGCTGATGAGCTAGAAGCTGATCTGGGCAAGCCACCCCTCCCTAAGGGGACTGCCTGAAATAATTTGGGGATCAAAGCACTTCAGAGGGTGCCTGGGTGGCTCAGTCGTTATGTGTCTGCCTTCGGCTCAGGTCATGATCCCAGGGTCCTGGGATCAAGCCCCGCATCGGGCTCCCTGCTCAGCGGGAGGCCTGCTTCTCCCTCCCCCACTCCCCCTGCTTGTGTTCTCTCTCTCGCTGTGTCTCTCTCTGTCAAATAAATAAATAAAATCTTAAAAAAAAAAAAACGGCACTTCAGAACTCAGTCAAAGCCAGCCCACGGCAGCTTCCACAAAGCCCTGATACCTCGAGCAGGGGAAGCAAACCCACAAGGGCAGTTCATCAAGGGGGTGGAGGGTGAACTGGGCTTGGGGGCTCTGAAGTCCTAGCAATAACCAGCTGCTTGTTCTAAGGGCACGTGTGACTGTGTGGGGGATGGCAGGAGAGGGGACGAAGCATTCAGGACCCTTCTTAGCAACAGTCTGGTTTTAGGTGAGACTCTCCAGCCACTTCCTTCCAACCTGTTGTAGACAGAAGCAGCAGGGCTGGTGTGCCAGCCCTTGGCCGAGCCACAGAATCGGGGCATCTGATGGCCAGAGAGGCGGACGATGTTCACAGGACCCACCTGTCTTAAAGTAGATTATGGGCCATAATGGAGAAAATGGAATTGTTTAACCAAGCTCGATTAATGCCAGACTGTCCAATATAGACTCCTGAAACCTCATATCCAGAAAGCTAATAACACATATTAACATAAAGTTCAACACTGTAATTTTTTCCATTCAAAATTAACACAGTCTTTCTTTTCTTTAGAATGTATTTGTATAAACTTGCCTACTGATCTTTCTCAGGAACAGGTGTGTAATTCAGATTATGTTCTTTCTATTTAAGAAAAAGTGTGATAAAATAAATATAACATAAAATTTACCATTTTAACTACACAGTTCAGTGGCATTAAGTACATCTGCACTGTTGTGTAACCATCACTACTATTTCCAGAATTTTTTCATCCTCCCAAACAGAAACTCTGTCCCCATTAATACTAACTTCTCATTCCCCCTCCCCTGCACCCCTGGGAACCTCTATTCTACTTTCTTTCTCTATAAATTTGACTACTCTAGGTACCTCATAGACATGGAAGCATACAGTATTTGTCCTTTGTTGCCTGGTTTATTTCATCTAGCAAAATGTCCTCACGGGAGGGGGCGGAGCAAGATGGCGGAGGAGTAGGAGACCTGGATTTCGTCTCCTCTCAGGAATTCAGCTGGATAGGGATCAAACCATTCTCAACACCTACAAACCCAACAGGAGACTGAAGAAAGGAATAGCAACAACTCTCTGAACAGAAAAGCGACCACTTTCTGGAAGGTA
>NW_028034363.1:0-540 GCF_054177405.1 Leptonychotes weddellii | reverse complement strand
GGGGGAAAGGAGAGGGCAAGACAGAGGGATATACAGAGAGAGATGCATACACAGACAGACAGACAGAAAGAAAGAAGGCAGAAGAGATACAGACGTAGGAACAGAGTGGGACACAGAGGAAGAGATGCAGACAAAGACAGAGAAAGAGTGAGATAGCAAGAGAGACAGAGTGACACAAACAGAAACAGTTACTTACACAGAGTGACAGAGACACAGAAGGAAGGCAAAGTCACAGAGAGACCACAGGGAGAGGAAAGCAGATGACAGGCAAGAGGGGGACTGCCAGACAGACAGAAGAGACGGAAAGACACAGACAGAGACCACAGAGCTTGTTACTGGAAAGACCATTAGGGCCATGAGGTACAGGGGACACACGACCATCTAGAAAGTGGCGCCCTAACCGAGGGTGGGTGGCCAGAGGGAACGCAGCAGAAGCCTGCTGTGCTGAGGTGTCCCCTAAGGATGGAAATCCTCCGCCAGGCTTGGGGAAGGTGCCACCGGGTGGCAAGGCTTGCAGGGAAGCAGAGGTGGTGGAGACAA
>NW_028034362.1:0-540 GCF_054177405.1 Leptonychotes weddellii | reverse complement strand
ATATTTAAAACTTAAAAAAACAAAGGCTCAGTGTGGTTCTTTTAGTACAGGATACTCAGGGTTTTCTTATTGAAGACCTGTTTTTTTTTGAGCTGTAATTGCTTTTCATATTCAGAATTATTAAATAAAATAATTTAACTGTAATTCTACTTCAATAGACTGAAACTGTTGAGGAGCCCATGGAGGAAGAAGAAGCAGCAAAAGAAGAAAAAGAAGATTCTGATGATGAAGCTGCAGTGGAAGAAGAAGAAGAGGAAAAAAAACCGAAAACGAAAAAAGTAAGTCTGGTTCATCTCCACACTAAAATGTTGTTTAGGACATGTTCGAGAAAACACAACCCCAAGTGTGCACAGACTGATTGGAGTTAAGTTTTAATTCTTCAAGGTCTTTTTTCCTCCAGGTGTTAAAAAGTGCATAGGCCCAGCTTAAGAACAAGAACTAAGTTTATTTGCTAGTGTGTATGTTTTCTGCCTGTGGGAAGTTTTAAGTAGCAAACACAGGTCATTTTTATGCAGTTTTCTGAGTTCTATATATTGCCCA
>NW_028034361.1:0-540 GCF_054177405.1 Leptonychotes weddellii | reverse complement strand
ATCACCAAGGTAGCATTAATTTCTGTCCTTGAGAACTAGTTGATTGTGGAAGGAGGCTCAAATGGGGGAGCCGTAACTCTAAGAGTAGCCACGTTCTCTGACCCTGTCCGGCTGCATCCCCCCCACACCGCTCCCAGCCCCTCTGGCTGAGCCCCGGGAGTGGGTGTGTAGAAAGGCTGTGACTTCACGCTCAGGGACCAGCACAACTGAGAAGCGAGACAGGCCTCACAACAGCATACTCAGTTGCTAGGTTATGAGCTTTTTTAAATCACAGAAATAAAATGCGATGGAAAGGTTACTGCACTCCACAGACTAATGGCTCCTTCCATTCTTCTCCAGGCCTAAGACACAAGTGTACCTACACAGGATTTCTGGTTTGTCCTTACAGAAAAGGCTTCGTGTTCTGTCTCTTTCTCTAAGTTGCATTTCTTACCACACAGTATACCTGTAGTGTATCCCAGAGGTGAGAGTTTGACATTCTTTTTCACAGCCGCAGAATATTCCAGATTGTGGAAGTGACAGTGTATTCAACAGTGTCCC
>NW_028034360.1:0-540 GCF_054177405.1 Leptonychotes weddellii | reverse complement strand
CCCTCTTGCTGTGTCTCTCTCTGTCAAATAAATAAAATCTTTTAAAAAAATAAAATAAAATAAATAAACAAAATCCTTTTTTTTTTTTTTAAAGATTTTGTTTATTTATTTGACAGAGAGAGACACAGTGAGAGCAGGAACACAAGCAGGGGGAGTGGGAGAGGGAGAAGCAGGCTTCCCGCGGAGCAGGGAGCCCAATGCGTGGCTCGATCCCAGGACCCCGGGATCATGACCTGAGCCGAAGGCAGACGTTTAACAACTGAGCCACCCAGGCGCCCCAAATAAAAAAAATCTTTAAAAAGAAGAGAGAGAGAAGGTAGAGGTGGCAGATTGGACACATGTGTCTACCAAAACCACACTAAAAAGAGAATTTTGAAAGGTTTTTTAAAAATAGAATCCAACAAGTTCAGGGAGAATAAGAGGAGAAAATAGCAATAAAATTCCAAAAGCTGGAAATCAGAGAGATGAGTGGTAATAAATTACAAAACCAAGAAAACTGAATATTAAGGTACCAGTAAAAAAGTCAGAGAATCAACCCAA
>NW_028034359.1:0-540 GCF_054177405.1 Leptonychotes weddellii | reverse complement strand
ACAACCGACAGAATGGGAGAAGATATTTGCAAATGACATATCAGATAAAGGGCTAGTATCTAAAATCTATAAAGAACTTATCAAGCTCAACACCCAAAGAACAAATAATCCAATCAAGAAATGAACACTTCACTTCTGACACTTATGACAGAGTGACAAGGGACAGGGTGGCCAGGGAAGGTGACTCTGGGCACACAGTGTTTGAGACGAGTCATGAAAGCTAAGAGTGGACAATCACACTAATGCGGGGAAAGAAAAGAGGAGGGAAAGAATTTGTTGCTTCTCAGGAGCAGAATGGAGGCCAGTGGAAACCAAAGGAGGAAGTGGCATGAGGTGGGTTGGAGACACCAACAGGGGCAGATTTTGCAGGTTGCTGTAGACCATGATAAAGTTAGGATTTCTTTCTATGTATAGGAGGAAGTGACTGAAGGTTTAGAAGCAGGGAAGTGACATGAAATAATTGGTTTTATTTTTTTTTTAAGATTTTATTTACTCATTAGAGAGAGACACACAGAGAGAGGCCGAGAGAGAGTGAGTAGA
>NW_028034358.1:0-540 GCF_054177405.1 Leptonychotes weddellii | reverse complement strand
GCTCTGGGTGAAGGGTACGGAAAACCTTCAAAGTGCTCCTGGATGAAGGCACAGAAAGTACAAGAAGAAAAAAGCCGGCAGGAAACTAATAAATGTGCTTGGGATAGTCCACTAAACTTCTATACCCTTTTCAGAAAAAAAAAAGGGGAGAGGGGAGGCTTGATTACACAAAAGCATAAATTGCTAGAATTGATGGGCCCAGATCCCATTTTATTCCCCAGGAAGAGAGTGTTAAATTTCTTTGTAAGAAAAGCAGTGGGGAGCCCTACCTGCTGGTCATATTTATGGGGAGGTTTTTGCAGAGATGTTCTTATGACTTATCATTTATCAGTTGCTTCTTATGAGCAAGCAATTCCCACCCTAACCAGGCATCAACGGCCTGGTGGTTGGCAGCTGAAGATAGGGTCACATCTACAAGTCTGAGAAGGAAATGGGCTGTCTCTGTTTCCCCGTAAGGTCACCGGGACATTTGCTACCGGGGGCTGCCGTACCTGATGTGTGGTGATCAGTAAACCACGCACTGAAGTCAGGAGCTTTATC
>NW_028034357.1:0-540 GCF_054177405.1 Leptonychotes weddellii | reverse complement strand
TAATTTGAAGAGGTATAATCACCTTGATTTTGGTTGCTGCATTACCCACTATAGTCTAGATATGGAGGAGACCCAAGTGTCCTTTGACAGGTGAATGGATCAGAACAAGTGGTACACATATAGAATGGAGTGTTATTTGGCCTTGAAAAAAAAGATGTTTCATTTGATGAAACATTAATGGCCCTAGAGAGCCTTATGCTAAGTGAAATTAGTGAGACAGAATATGACAAATACCATAGGATTCTCCTTATATTTGGAATTTCAAAAACAAAGCAAACCAACCTACCAAGAAGACTCTAAGAAACAAAACAAAAGCAGACTACTAAATACAGAGAACAAAGTGGTGGTCACTAGTGCGGGCATGGTTTGGGGTAAAATGCATAAATGGTATCAAGGGTTACAAACTTCAGTGATAAAATAAATACCAGGTTTGTGGAAATTATTGCATAGGGAATATAGGCAATAATCTTGTAATAACACTGTTTTGTAACAGCTGGTGACTACACTTATGATAAGCAGTAATGTTTAGAATTTTTACAT
>NW_028034356.1:0-540 GCF_054177405.1 Leptonychotes weddellii | reverse complement strand
TACTGTTTTCCAGAGTGGCTGCACCAGCTTGCATTTCCACCAACAGTGTAGGAGGGTTAGGAGAACATTTTATAATCTAGCAATTGGGAGAAACTTTCTAGGAAAAAAACAAAATTTAGAAGTCATAAAGGAAAAGATCGTCAGTTTTGAATAAAGGAATTGTATACTTCTGTACAATGAGATTAAAAGACAGGTTGCAACCTACATAAACATACTTGCTGCATATATAGCAAATAGATTCATATTCTATAAAAAGCTTCCACAAAATCAATATGGCAAATACATATAACTTGTAGAAAAATTAGCAAAGGATGTGAACAGATAATTCAAAGAAAACAGCAAAAAAAAAAGGCTTATAAAAATCTGGAAGGATTTCCAACCTTATGAATAAAAGATGCAAATTAAGACTAGTTTTTTGCCCATCAGACTGGCAACAAATAAAAAGGTCGATACTATCCAGTGTTGATAGGGATAGGATTAAACAGGCACTTTCCTAGTGTTGCTAGAAATGTAATTTAGTTCTACATTTTTAGAGACAAA
>NW_028034355.1:0-540 GCF_054177405.1 Leptonychotes weddellii | reverse complement strand
TTTTTTTTTTTTGAACTCATTTTTTTAAACTTAAAAAAAATATTTTATTTGTTTATCTGAGAGAGAGAGTGAGCAAGAGAGAGAACACGAGCGGGGAAAAGGAGCAGAGGGCGATGGAGAAGCAGACTCCTCGCTGAGCAGGAAGCCTGATGTGGGACTCTATCCCAGGACCCCAGGGCCATAACCTGGGCCAAAGGCAGACGCTTAACTGACTGAGCCACCCAGGTGCCCCTGAACTTATGGTTTTAAGTAAAGTCTGATGGAACAATGGAGCAAGCCTGTGAATGCAGGAGATATGCAACGTGTTTGTCCACAATTCCTTGCTGGCCCGTGAGTGTGGAATTCCAATGGATCCACAACGGATGGTTGTTGAATGAGACTCAAAGCAAGGACAAGGTAAAGGTGCCATGAGTATGACTGAGTCAGCAAGGCTGCTGACAGCCTGGAGAGGCCACACCTCCCCTTCCAACCAGAACTTGCCTCCTATGTAGAAAGAAGGCAACAGTGTTCCAAGAAGCACTAACGACCAAGGAACTCTAA
>NW_028034354.1:0-540 GCF_054177405.1 Leptonychotes weddellii | reverse complement strand
ATGCACAGGAAAATACACAGACAAAGGCTCCGGGCTGGACAGTGGAGTGGCACATCCCCGGGTCTGAAAAGGTCAATGCCTGGAGCCCAAAAAAGGAGCAAGTCCTCCAAGAAACACGAAAAGGTATCGAGGGGCCAATATGTGTATGAACATCTGGGCCATATTCTGAATTTAGATCTTTAAGAGTAATAGAAAGCTATTAAAAAGTTTTAAACAAGAGAGTGACATAATCTGATTTGTATTTTACAAATATGGTAATATTGAAAAATAAACATTAAGAAACGAGGGCCTAAGGGAACAAAGTAATAGACTGCTTTTACAGTAATATATAGTAGTGTCCTTGAGGAGGACAAGAATCTATTGGCCAGAGGAGAGACAATGAGCTTAAAAAGGAGGGGGAAGTCCGGAATTGTAATGCCACCGGCTTTGCTTTTCTTTTTCAACATTCCTCTGGCTATGCGGGGTCTTTTCTGGTTCCATACAAATTTTAGGATGATTTGTTCCATTTCTTTGAAAAAAGTGGATGGTATTTTGATGGGG
>NW_028034353.1:0-10115 GCF_054177405.1 Leptonychotes weddellii | reverse complement strand
GGTTGAAAAAAGGAAAAAGAAAAATTCAAAAAAAATAGAAAAAGAAAATTAAAAAAAATTAACTTTGAAAGACTAAAGAATCAGGGGAAAAAAGCCATGAATTCTATGTGCTGTATTCCCCTAAGTGCTGGAGTTCTGCCGTTCTCATTGATCAGCAAACTTGGTCTTGGCTGGCTGTTCTTGCTGATCTTCTGGGGGAGGGGCCTGTTGCTGTGATTTGCAAATGTCTTTGCCGGAGGTGGAAGTACCCCGCCCTTGCCAGGCCAGGCTAAGTAATCTGCTCGAGTTTGCTCTCCGGAGCTTTTGTTCCCTGCAAGCTTTCCATACAGCTTTGGAGGACAAGAGTGAAAATGGTGGCCTCCCATCTGTGCCCCTGAGGAGCAGAGAACTCAGGGCCCCCCTCCTCAGTGCACCCCCAGAGAAAAGCAGTCAATCACTCCTGTCTCCCTGGTCTCCGGCCGCACTCTGTGCCCACCTGGCCTGTGACTGAGCATTTTTATCTCTGGCACATGACCCCGTTTGGAGTCTCCAAACCCAGCATATTCCTGCAGTGCGCTCCCACGCCACTTCTCCTGGGGAAGGAAAGAGAGACTCCCTGGATCTGCTGCTTGTTGGGTCCCTGCTGGAAGAGCAGTGGCCTGACTGTGCCACGGATCACAGTTTATGGCAACCGCTAGCTAAGAGCCCCCTCCTCGGCTCCATCTTTGCAGCCGGCTTCCCTTCTCCAATACCTGGGAGCTCTGCCACACTCAGTCATGCCTGGTCTTTCTGTGACCCCGAGGGTCCTGAGACCACACTGTCCCAGCGAGGGTTCCATCTCCCGCTTAGCCACTGGAGTGATGTCCCTCAGTGGAGCAGACTTCTAAAAGTTGCGGTTTTGTGGTCTGCTGCTCTATCACTTGCCGGTAGCTGGCTGACAGAGACTCCCTACCCCCTGCAGTCTATCTTGCCGAATATCACCTCGGATTCACTTTGCACATCCTACCTTCCAGAAAGTGGTCTTTTTTCTGTTTAGAGAGTTGCTGCTATTCTTTTCTTCAATCTCCTGTTGAGTTCGTAGGTGTTCAGAATGTTTTGATAACCATCTGGCTGAATTCCTGGGACCAGACGAGATTTAGGTCTCCTATTCCTCTGCCATCTTGCTCCTTCTCCTGAAAATTCATTTCTGTTTATAAATTGCAGTTATCAAATGTATAGAATATAAGCAGTTCACAAATGGGGATTACTGATATGTATGGCATAATTTTTGAAGAATTCTTGAATTCTTGAATTCTTGAAAACAGCATTTTTAAAATATGTTTCTGATTATTTCCCTGTTGGTTATGTTAAAAACAAGCATGTTTTCCTTAGCAACCATGGTCCATAATAAGAAAACTGAAGTCTGAGAAAATTCTGTGAGTCCATTTGTTATAGCTAATGCTATACCAGCATAAAGGCATTTTCTGAGGATTTTCTCATGTTCTCCTGAAAATCTTAGTTCAGACCTCCAGTGGAAGCCAGTGAGCCACTATGATTCACTCCACTTTGAGAAATAGGAAAAACAATGACAAAACAAGAATACCTATTACAGAAAGCCAAAAATTGTAATGGAAAAAATTTTCATAACAATTAGAACCACTCCCTGCCCTTGCTTTCCTTTTGTTCCTATCCAACAACCAACTGGACCATGGGCCTTGGAATCTCAGAATAGTTCTGTTTCACAGTCAACACAAAGATAACATTCCCTTGTTTTTAAAGATTTATTTATTTATTTATTTATTTGAGAGAGAGAGAGAGAAAGAGAGCAGGAGCAGGAGGGGCAGAGAGAGAAGGAGAGAGAATCTCAAAGAGACTCCCCACTGAGCATGGAGCCTGATGGGGGGCTCGATCTCATGACCTGGAGATCATGACCTGAGCTGAAACCAAGAGTCTGATGCTTAACCAACTGCACCATCTAGGCGCCCCAGCATTCCTTTGTTTTTAGAAGAGAAGTTTTTCCCAAGTGAATCCTTATGACGGGTTTAGTGAAGAGCAGATTATTTTTATGGGAAAACTAATCAAAGCTATGAGGACTTAAAATGGAAATATTCAATGATACCTTAGTGTGGCCAGTTTTTTTATACACTGAAATCCACCTAATACCAGTATTTATCAGTTTTGCAGAAAGAGAACTGTGAAAAGGGTCTTACATTAGATATAAATAAGCCACACTTGAGCTTCATTTTGCAACTTAACTGCTTAAACAGTGTATAAGCCAACACTATTCAGGGCAAGATAGTTAAGTGATTCAGTAGATCAGACTCACATCTTTATTTCCGCTGATCTGTGTGTTGAGTTCTGTGAGTTATTTTCCCTTTCTGAATCTATTTTATATCTTTAAATGAAGTCAATAGACTAGATCTGACACATTCAATTTGCTTCCACAGATATACCCCAGAGGACCCTAGGGATCAGAGTGGAGAGTACCTGGGCAAATGTCTGTCTACTTATCCCTCACCCCATCCTCACTCCCATTCAATAGTAAACATTGCTATTATGTATTTCTAGACTGGGTTTGGTGGACTTTTTTTTTTTTTTAGAGAAAATGGACCTAGAAATATATTTTTAAGTGCTTGTTACTATTAGAATAAATTATCTCTATGGTGCCTTCTAAGATCTGTACTTAAACATAGCATTGAAAAGTGGCAGTTAGGACTTATTAGTATAAATAATAACACCAGCATGTCACTAAAAGATAGACATTTTTAATATAATAAGTTCCCCACGTAAAAACCAGGTTGTGAGGCATAGATTTGTTCATAAGTTGGCGATTTGGGAGATGGAAAACATTTTTCCATGGAAACACTTTTTAGGTGAAGTGAAAAAAGAGAAAAGAAAAGAAAACTAATTTGATTGCCAAAGTAAAAATGGTCCATTTTCAATAAAGAAGAGTGGGAGAGATGTTCTCACAAAAGCTGCAATTAAAATTCAGTAGCATAGATGGACTTTTTAAAATCTTTATTTGTAATATTTGAAGACAAAAGACTTTAGAGATATTTAATCTATTTCACTCTCTTCTTTGATTTTGAAAGTTACCCAGAGACATGATTTGAGAGAGAGCTCTTTACTGGTGTTGGCATGCTGACTGGGAAATAAAACAATTAAAAAATTTAAAAAGCCAATGGTCATTTAATTTCATTCAGAATGAGAGATTTGCTGAACTCCACTTAAATCCTGATACCCTTCAAACTTTAAAAATTTGTGTCAAAATTAGGGGAGAAGCAGCACCAGTAGCTTTCACTGTGTAACTATCCCTACCTTTGTTCAAATATATAGATTTCTAATCAGAAGATGCTGATAACTCAGGGAGTAGCTCTGTTAAGACAGGTGGAATGTTTATATGTTTTTAAAATCTGCCCTGAGAGGGGGCATCTGGGTAGATTAATGGGTTAGGTGTCTGACTCTTGGTTTTGGCTCGGGTCATGATCTCAGGGATGTGAGATTGAGCCCCACATTGGGTTCCACACTGGTCATGGAGCCTGCTTAAGATTCTCTCTCACCCTTTCCTTCTGCCCCTCCCCTGCCCTCTCTCTCCATCTCTCTCTTCCTCTCTATAAATAAACAAGCAAACAAACAAATAAATAAATAAATAAAATCTTCCCTGAGGTAAAAACATTTATTTAAAAGATTAATAAATGAAGATGAATCCTTATGATTTTTTGTTTAAAATATTAATAAATGAAGATGAATCCTTATGGTTTTTTGTTTAAAATATTAATAAATGAAGATGAATCCTTATGATTTTTTGTTTAAAATATTAATAAATGAAGATCCAGAGGAAAAAAACATAATGAAATCTGTCTATGCAATTTAGTCAATAAAAATACAAATATCTACTTATTTTAAGTACTATTAATTCTACTTAATTCAAAATATCATATTTGGAAATGTTTCCAATACCCTATAGGAAAGTTTATTTCACTTATGCTGGAATATTTTCAGACTAAATACTGTAAATGGGAGAAGATGGTTTAGAATCCATAGCTTATTAATACATTGTTCAACATTCTGAATAAATGGGACAAATCAAAAGTGATCACTTTTATGAAATTCTATGTTCACCAACAGAGAATTTTATAGTTCTTGATTGTTTATATATTTTGGAAGCATCAGTGTCCTTCTTGACCTTCCAGCAGTGGAATAATTGGGCATCCCACAAAGATTCTAGTTTTCATGAGCCTGATTGTGGGAAATGGAAATCCCATATTATTATATCCCAAGATTATACTTACCATGAAGAAAATTACATGATCATTCTTACCTAAAAGTTAATACACATTGGACACTTTGCATATATTTTAACACCTTGCAATAATGAAGGAAAATTGCTAGTAGTTTATCTGTAACTACTGTACTATAGTTAAATTGGGTTACAAAATCATTAAAATAAGAATTCTTCCATATTTTTTTTTAAGATTTTATTTATTTATTTGAGAGAGAGAATGAGATAGAGAGATCATGAGGGTCAGAGGGAGAAGCAGACTCCCTGCTGAGCAGGGAGCCCGATGCGGGACTTGATCCCGGGACTCCAGGATCATGACCTGAGCCGAAGGCAGTCGCTTAACCAACTGAGCCACCCAGGCGCCCCCATATTCTTATTTTTTAAGCACCAATACAGGACCTCTTTCTTTACGCAGTTACAAATAGACAAAATTCCTTTCCCAACTTTTATGATAAGAATGCATTAGTGTCTTCCCTCACACACACAAATTATCTTTCCAATTCCCCACTTCCCCTGTTACAGCACAAATTTCACTGAACAAGAAACCTGAAGGTTGAGCATATTCCCATAAGATTTTAAACATTAGAAGGAATGTGCTTTTTAGGTAATTATTTTTAGGAAGATAGTATGTACTTTTCCAGGCAGAGGTTTCATTTTGATATGAGCATGATTGATACATGACATATAGTGGTTCTGTGTCTTTGGGGGAGATAGGCATCACCAAACACACACATATACATCATGTGGTATATGCAAATTATGGCTTCATTAGATTTTTGTTTAATTCCAGGAAGTACTATACTTTCTTGGAAACATAAATTTCAGAAGGAAAAAAATATATATATTTCCCTTTTCTGGGAAAACAAAACCAAGGGGCCAAGTGTGACTTTTCTTTACAAAATATTTGCATGGTCTTCCACCAATTGTTAAAAGTACACTAATTTAAAATTCTAGTTAAATAAAAATTAAGATTTACTAGTTTAAGAAAAATTGTTTAAATTGGGTTACAAAATATTAAAAAGTGGCTTGAATTAAAAGTGGAATAAAAATTAGATACAATAGTTGGGATAAAAGAGAGGAACCATAAAGAAGATTTAAAATGTCTTAGATGGTAGTTTAGCTAAGTAGCTAGAATAGCTAAAAACCGAAAGAAAAAACTTAAAGTTATATATCCCCAAATGCAATAGATGTGGATTTATATTTAATTGTCCCGTGTTAATAATATTGCTTTTAAAATGTTTTATTAAAGTATAATATAGTAAACTACAGCTCTAGGAGCTTCTACGTGTATATATGTACTCAGGTAACCACCAGCCAGATTAAGATACAAGACGTTCCAAAAGTTCTCATCATGGCCCATGTCAGTGAGTACCCTGCACACTCAAGGTAACCAGTATTCTCTCTAACCTATCACAATAGGTTAGTTTTGCCAGTTCTTGGACTTCATGTAGAAAAAAATCATGCAGTATGTATTTTGTATGGCCACCATCTTTTCCTCATCTTTATATCTGTGATATTTATCTATACTGCTGAGTGTAACATTAGTTTATTCTTTATTTCTAAGGGGTATGCCATAGGATTTACACCACAAATTATTTATACGAGCGTGCTATTTACCAGTAGAAAGCCAAGCCTCTTGTTCTCAGAACATGGGTATTCAAATATGCCCATCATAGTCTCTTTCACCACCTCTCATCTCCAAAGGAGAAGGAATAGTGGTGAAACCAAAAGTGGAAGACCCCCATCTTTTATGCACGATGTTATTTCTCTGTTCTCCACATTTCAATGATCATGAATAAATAAACCTCTGAACTCAGAATTCAAAACTCAAAGAGAGCCACTCCGTTCCATTCTTAATAGACTGGCAGGACTCAATGATGACTAAACATGAATCATCTCTTACAGCTGTAGGCAAAGCATAGGAAGAGGAAGGGGATTTGATGTTAACAGAAATATCTTAGTCATTCTTCAGGTGGACAGGGCACGTGTGCTTGGGAACATGCAGGCAGGCAGTATTGATGGACATGATTTGAGAAGGATACTTAAATCCTTCTTGATGTATTTGAAATGATGCATCAAGAACTCAGCAATTTCAGGTTCAAAAGGTCCTTTTGTTCGATAGATCTTTATACATCATTTGATCTAAAACATGTCCTTAGCTTTCCCAAACTTTCAAATAATTTTTCCAGTTTTTCAAGTAATTTCCTACATTATAAACATGTGAAACATATTGTATGTAATTAAGCTATCATGATTTATTTCCTGTTATCTTAATACTTCTAGCTCTCACCTTTGCTAGGAACCTGGATGACAGCCCCTTTATTCTGAAATACGGTTTTTAGCTCAGCAAATAAAATTACGTATTATTCAGGACCAAGGTTATTCTTGAAGTAGTTCATGCTTTCTTTTCTGCAACAATTAAATGTGTTTTGATTATAAACATGTTTTATAAACCTTAAAGACTGATAGAAAACATATTCAAAAATGATTTTATTTTATTCCTTAAAATTTTGTTTTCGTGTGGTTTTATATTTCTAAAATGTGGAAAATTTTCTTGATGCAACGTATTGATTTTTAAATAAATAACAGGCATTTTGCAATTATGTGTTCCATTTTGCTTCATATTTTTTCTTATTAATTAAATTATTTATTCACTCTTATTTCACTTGCACCACAGGTCAAAATTCGAATTGTACTCTTAACTTATATTTAGTTCTAGAAAATTATTGGACATTTGTAGATAAATCAGTTGTTTATATGCTAAATCAATATGTCATGAAGTATATATTATTAAAATCAATAAGGCATCTCTAATTTATATATATGATAATTCTTGAAGTTTTATAAATATAATTTTTCACCATCTTTGATTTTAAAATAAATTAAAATATTTGATTTGGTCAGTAATTCTTAAGTGCCCCTTTTTCCTACATCATTATTTATTCTAGTCATGTACCTTCAACTGAGGAAAAAATGTTCATTTTTAAGAAAATATCATAAAATCGTGGTGTTCAGTTTTGCATAAATAATTCAATATCCGTATATATATACACACACATATATATATATGGATCATGTGTCGCAGTGTTTTTTGTTTTGTTTTGCTTTGTTTTGTTTTACTGAAGTATGGCTGAAATTCAATATTGTATTTGTTTCAGGTACACACCGTAGTGATTCACCAATTCTATACATTATGTTATGGTCACCATGATATATGTGGCAGTGTTTATTATAAAGAATCATCACTCTGCCATTGGAAGAATGACAAGAAGCTCTTATACCAAGGTGGGTCAGTTTTTATTTTTCTTCTTAAATGCTTGTTTCTATATCATAGAGCAAATTTGTTGCTTTAAAAACCAATTTCTGAAGGTAATCCATTTTAAGAGGTAAAAATTCCTAAACCTTAGACTATTCTAAAATTCTCACTTTTATGCACTCAGTTGTTATGGATTAATGTATTGTTATACATGATGATCTTCTTTCAGTGATTATTTCAAATTGATGATGTTCTAGAATTACCAACCAAAAATTTGGAAAGGAAAAGTCAGTAACTGTATATCAACTGCTTATACTGTGTTCAGTAAGGTTCTGTCCAAACTAACCTTATTTTATGTGGTGATAGATTAGCAAATTGCATGTTGTTGATAGAGGAAGCCCTTAATTTTATTTAGGCATTACCAAAATCTTTCATGGTATCTCTTCTAAAATACTGGGAAAGTATTTATTGGCACAGCAATATTCTCCACTGAAAAACTCCCAAAGATTGTGGATCTTAATGGATTCATAGCAATGGGAAAGGATGTCGTTTATGGATTGGTACAGAGCTGTCAACAGTTTTATCAACAACTTGGAAGATGAGAGAAAAGACATGGTTATCAAATTTATAAACGACTAGAAACCAGAAAGGTTAATTAATGTAAGAAATAAGATGCAAGAAAATGTCTCTAACTATGAAAAGCCAAGTCAGCATGAATGATTTTGACAGGTATAAATGTAGAATATGTATTCCACAGTAAAAGTTATATATTTTATGTAAGTAGCAGTGGAAACCAACTTGAAAATGATTGTGTGTAGATTTGTGTGTCCGAATGTGTGTGTGTGTGTATCCTTCTGTATGCTGGTAAGAGAGTTAGTAGTTTTATTTACAAATAAATTTAATGTTAACTAAGAATATCAAATGACAATTAGAGGTGCCTGGAAGCTTGAGATGCACTGATAGAAAAATAGTGTCTTGACAAAAGATATCCCAACTCCTCTGCGCTCTCTCTGATTGTACTGCAGCATTATATGCAAGTTTGGGAACCACATTTTAAGGTCAACAATGACTAACTGGATAACTTTTCCATCATTGAGTCTTTATCTTTGGGAGATCACAGATAATATCTCATTAGGAATCTAAAAGAAGCTATAGATATGTCCCCAGGAAACAAAAATACATATACACATGATTTTATCTGCAATTTCGGAAGGTTTACAGCATTCCTGAAACCCAACTATGAATTTCCCACGTGTTCATGGACTTTAGCTTAAGAAACTCTGATCTAAGACCAAGTGGTGAGGCAGTAAGGGTTGTTGATTCCCTAACATATGAAAACAGCTAAAGGAATTAATGTTTAGTTTGGAGTAAAGAACACCAAAAGGGTAGGAACAAAATAGCTACCATCAAACATTTGAAAAATTTTCATGTTTGAGAGTTATTATATTTATTTTATGTATCTCCAATGAGAAAGATAGAAACACCAGAGAGACATATTTTGTGTAAGTAGAAATAGAATGAATGGGAGGAATTTAATTCAATTTAACATTCAATCAGTGCTTTCCACATGGTATGCTAGACTAGGAGGGCGAATGTAAATATCAAATGAATAAAACATAGTCTCTTTCCTTGGGATGTTGGAGAAGAAAGTTCTAGCTCAAAAAGCAAATTCCCTTTAAAGAAGAATTTTTTTTAAAAAAATGCCAGCCCTTTTAAGACTATATGGTATATATATATTTTATCAACCTAGAGTAGATTTTTATTACTAGGAAAATAACGATTTGAATGACCACACTTAGTAATGCCAGTGGAGAGTAGTTCAGTAGGGCTCATTGCCCTGTGAAAAGGAACATGACAGAACTTTTGGGGCTACTCATAACTCTTATTCTGAAATTTCCCTGGTATACAGAGATGATAGCTGGAGTGTAGGTAAAAAATATCTGTGGGGCCAATGAGCATCTTGAGAAAAAGGAAGCCAGATTTCTTCCTCTTTTAGGATCCACCTTATTAGAGCTTCTGTCATAGATTGCAATATTCCAGATGGATATTTCCCTGCAGGAAAAGAACCTCAAACTCAAATGTATCCTGAAAGGTGACAGCATATGTTCTTTATGTTCTTGAATGAGAACTCATTCTAGCAGAGCATGCTATTTAGGCGTGGAAGCCCTACCTGACCCAACCACATTGACAGAGCAGGTCCATTTTGAGTAAAATGTTTGACCATGTCAATGTAATCCAGAAGAACTGTAATCTTCAGAGCACAGAGTACTGTGCCATCCTTCAGTACTATCTACTAGTACCTGGGCTGGTAAAGTCATCTGTGAGCCACTGAATGCAAATGTGTGGGACAGGGTTGCATCAGTTCTCGACATTGACCATCTTTGGGTTGCAGTGGAACTATAGCATCTGAGAAGTGGTCACAGTAGGCTCTCTAACCCTTGCCCTTGTGAGGAACATTAAAAACTGTGGGCTAAGGGTACTCTGGAAAACTGTATGGAGGTTCCTCAAAAAGTTGAAAATAGAGCTACCATATGATCCAGCAATTGCACTACTGGGTATTTACCCCAAAGATACAAAAGTAGGGATCCGAAGGGGTACGTGCACCCCGATGTTTATAGC
>NW_028034352.1:0-540 GCF_054177405.1 Leptonychotes weddellii | reverse complement strand
TTCCCTGATCTTGACATGTATGTTCTTCCCACTGTTGTGCCCACTGTCCTGTTTCAAGGATGTAGCCTTGAGAGAGTAATGTGTTATTGAGACCATCTGGACTGAATATATGACTGAACCCTATTAAGGCCCCTATAAAAAAGTCTTCAGATTCTGGCAGGCAGGTGTGGAGAGCTATTCATCTTGCAGCCACCCAGGACAAGCCTCATATATAAATTCCCTTGCTTATTAAACTTGCCACCTACCAGTCTGGAGTGGCTTTGCCTTTTTCTTCAGTCTTTCCTTACCCTCTATGTATGGGGGCCAGTTTTAGATTTCACCTGGGGAACTCCCCTGATTGTGAACCAAAAAAAGCTAGTAAGTCTTTGTAAGGCTGCTGCAATTTGGCTATATGGTGGGTATCACCCTTGAAGGGCTAAGAAGTGGTCAGATTTTGGTGATATGATTGCTGATGAATTGGATGTCCAGCGAGAACTTAAGAAGTTAGAATGACTCTTAGGTTATTGGCAAGAGCCACAGGATAAATGGTGTTTAGCTAAT
>NW_028034351.1:0-540 GCF_054177405.1 Leptonychotes weddellii | reverse complement strand
TCCTGGAATTAGTGCTGCTTGTTGCACAACACTGTGAACATACTAAAATCCACTAAACTGTACACTTTAATTTTTATTTTTTTATTAAAGATTTTTATTTATTCATTTGAGAGAGAGAGAGAGAGACAGCACAAGCAGGTGGAGCGGCAGGCAGAGGAAGAGGGAGAAGCAGGCTCCCTGCTGAACAAAGTCCACGGTGGGGCTTGATCCCAGGACCCCCCAGGATCATGACCTGAGACAAAGGCAGATGCTTAACCAACTGAGCTACCTGGGCCCCCCAAACTGTGCACTTTAAAATAATTCAAATTTTAAATTTTATGTAAGATAAATTTTATCTCAAAAAATCCCAATGTCACGATACTTCAATAGAAAAATAAATTTAAAAAGTATGTATTTCTTCCAAATCAAAACCTCAATGAGATACCTCACACCAGTCAGAATGGCTAAAATGAACAAGTCAGGAAATGACAGATGTTGGCGGGGATGCAGAGAAAGGGGAACCCTCCTACACTGTTGGTGGGAATGCAAGCTGGTGCAACC
>NW_028034350.1:0-540 GCF_054177405.1 Leptonychotes weddellii | reverse complement strand
GTGTGTGTGTGTGTGTATAATCAACTAATAATTTAGTGAATTTAGAGTATGGGGTAACTGGACAGGTTGGATGGGGGAACAGGAGGGAAACTTTCACTCTATACCTTTATGTAGCTTTTGGTTTTTAAACCCTGTCATAACATTACCTAATGAAAAACTAAATTAGACAAGTAAATATTACATGGATTGGCCTTACTGATGGGCTGGTATTCCTAGATTACCACAGGTTATCTTTCAGAGATTTTTCACCTCTGTAAGGGCTTCCAGAAGAAAATAACTAGAAGAGGTTAAAAGTAGAAACTGAACTTGTACAATAAAGTGTATCCCAGAACGCACAGCTATATTTTCCCCACGAGGTTCTAAGTTGAAAAAACAGTTCTCAGTCCTTGTTCCCTTATTTCAAGGAAGAGAGAAAGTTGTATTTGGTAGTTGGGCATTTGCTCGAGAATGAGAAGGTGCACGTGCAGGCCTCCTCTCGCAGATCCGGTCACTGACTTGCCACCCTTTAGCTCTGCAAGTGGACGTATTCTGCAGACACCA
>NW_028034349.1:0-540 GCF_054177405.1 Leptonychotes weddellii | reverse complement strand
TTTTATGATATGATTTGGTATAAATTCAATGAAATCTAAGTGTTAAAAGTTACAGGAGTATACTAATATATGTTTCAAATCTTCAAAGATAAAATTGGCTTTTATTCTACCTCTCCACTCCACATGTCACAAAGTTGTTTTTAAAATGATGAATTACAGCTCCACAGAAAATATGTTAGATTTTCACACAGAGATCATTCCACTAATGTGATTCAGTCAAAAGATATTTCATCTGTTGTAGTCAAAAAAGAAATGACAGATTGCTAAAGGAGGATGAACTTTTGATTAATAGAAATGCACACATGGCTACAGAAAAATGATTTGTTGAGAAATCTAAATAAAACTATTAGCAAAAATATTAAAAGATGCAAGAAAAGTCAAGAATTAGTCTGCATTTGATCTTCAGAATGTTAGTTGCAATTAATATTTTACAAATATTTTAAATCTTTAATAATTATGACCATTTAATGAACAATGATAAAATTAAAACAAGTATTAAAAATACCAATTTTGTTTCTCTGAGAAGCAAACTGAGGGTTC
>NW_028034348.1:0-540 GCF_054177405.1 Leptonychotes weddellii | reverse complement strand
AGTTTTTCTGGCTCTTTCCCTCTGGAAGGAAAATGGCACGTCTTGGGCCCACCCCAGGGCAAGAAGACCCAAGGAGCAGGGCAGGGGACCCTGGGAAACCGACCTCCAGGCTTTGGTGGAGGGGCCGTTTGTTACCCAGCATTACTGAGCAGGGGCTGAGCTGATACATGACCAGAGAGTAACAGACCCCCACAGGAACAGGATGATCTGTGTTTTGGAGTCTCTATTTGTGCCCAGTATTTGGGTAACATTGGAGGGTTCCTCGTGCCTTCCTCACATTGCTCTCCCTGGACACTCAAGACACCGGATGGCAGTCCCTGCCCCCCAGTGGCGGGCACAGCGCAATGGGAAGGGCCAAGGGGGTAGCTGACTCAGGAGCTGTGGACAAGTAGGGGCCGTGGGGGATCCTGGAGGCTCCCTGAGGAGGTGACATGGAGCTGAGCCTTCAGGAAGGTTGGAATTCTGGGAGGTCTCTCCTGCTCCCAAGGAAAGATTTTGCAAACCTAGGGATTACGAGGACAAGCACCCCCCCCCCCGCCC
>NW_028034347.1:0-540 GCF_054177405.1 Leptonychotes weddellii | reverse complement strand
TAGACAGCTATACAACAAGAGTATTAAATTTGTATCAGTAATAAAGACTTCAGCCCCTGTTAGCTCAATAGTTAACATAAACACTTTTAAGAGTGACCCTGAGGAACATTGTTCCTGAGCATAATGAGAACAACAATCTGAAATAAATACTTTAAAATATAATAGGTATAGCAGGACTGTCAGCTATTTTAAGAACTGAGATAGAATGGCTCGATGTATAGCTAGGTCACTTTTCATTTGCTTCTGTCTTAATATTTAACATATCCTTGGTTACATAAAGATAAAAAAAGCATATCAGTCTTGCAAAATAATTATTTTCATATGAGTAACACTAATTGTTAATTTAGTACAATTTATAAGATAAAATCTTAGATACCAAAGTTGCCTGGAAAGAGCCAAAACGACCTTAATATCAATAATATTTTATTAATAAAAATAGCATAAATAAAACATATAAATAAATTTAAAATTTTACAATGAAATATAACTTTTAAAACTCAAAGTATTTCTAAAGGATTTTGTAAATATTCAGGAACTATT
>NW_028034346.1:0-540 GCF_054177405.1 Leptonychotes weddellii | reverse complement strand
AACTCTCATACTCATTGAACAGAAAGGGTGCAGAAAGGGTAAATATTTCTTTGGCTTCTTACTAAGGCTCTGGCAATGTCAGAAATGAAAGCAATACTTGTGATTAGCCTGTGTGGTCCTTCTATGTGAACAGATGTGCACAGGGAAGGCAATCATCCTGCTCTAAGTGAGAGTATTGTTCTAACTTCCTCAACAACTTTGAGTTCCTTTTCCAACTTTGAATTTTGTTTTTGCATATATAAAACATACACAACACATGTATTTATATCATGGAATCTGTATGGACATAGCTATAAATATTCAGCTAATATCGCATCTTGAAAGGATAAGCAGAAATTTGCAACATAATAACTCTATCAACATTTTTAAAAACTCAGCAATTATTTTTCCTTCCATTGTTTAAAGTTTCCAAAGCTCAGTTAAAATTAGCAAGCTCTTTTTATTTGCCATAATATTGATCACAAAGTGGTTTTAAACTACTGGTAAGTGGTGACATTAGCTAAAATTTTGCTCTGGCCATTATTCACTGATTTTTTTTTT
>NW_028034345.1:0-540 GCF_054177405.1 Leptonychotes weddellii | reverse complement strand
CTGGGTGTTATGCACAAACAATGAATCATGGAACACTTCATCTAGAACTAATGATGTAATGTATGGGGATTAACATAAGAATAAAAAAAAAAAAGATATGGTGGTATAAATGGAAAGAAGTGAATCATAATCTAAGGTGTTGGAGTAAGCGGAAGACTGAGAAGAAGGTATAAATATGGCAGATATTTACTAAATGGAATAAGAAGTAAGTCAACATTTAGGTTTAAAAAGTGAGGGAAAGAGAAGTATAGAATTATGAAAAATAAACGTTATCTTCCACATGTTATAGACAAAAATATTTCACGTAATGTTAAAACTACAAAGGAATTTTGAAAACATCTAGTTCAGAATGCTCACTCTGCAAATGAGGAAATTACCCAATATCACAGAGTTAATTACTAAGTGATGGCCTTTAAACTTGAATCTAGATCATGACAACATAATTCCTCACTAAACCTTCAGCCTTCCATCTCTATCTTTTATTATCATTTCTTAATTGTTCTTAAGTAAATGATTTCTTTATGTTATTCTTTGATGGCA
>NW_028034344.1:0-540 GCF_054177405.1 Leptonychotes weddellii | reverse complement strand
TGAAAGGCTCTGTGGCCTCAGAAGGTCAATCATCCCTTCAGCATCCAAGATGAAGTCCCACTGCTGGTGTGTGTTTTTATATAAAAGGAAGAATCGAATACGTGTACTGTAAATAAAACCCCTCTCTTCTGCCCTGCTCACATGAGGAGATAATAACCTTGCAGAACACTCCATAAAAAAGTACCCACAGAAAGAAAGAGCGAGCACATAGATTTATATTGGTTTTTAGGGGCGAAAGTGTGCACCCTGACCTCAGCCTGCGGCCACCCGAGAACAGAGAACCTTGAGAACCAGAAGAAGGACGGGTTGGATCTTTAAGGAATGTTTCCAGAGTGGGATGGATGCCACAAAACCAAGATCCCGTGGACAGAATTCTTATCACTTTGACCTCTTTTGTCAAAATCAAACGTGGGCTGGCCCAAACCAAGCACGCTAACATCAGCAAGGAGGGATTTCCATTTTGTGGAGGGAACGATTTTAAAAACCCACGTTTCAGGTTCCCAGCTGACTTACCCTCTGGTGAGGAGGAGGGGGCGGGGG
>NW_028034343.1:0-540 GCF_054177405.1 Leptonychotes weddellii | reverse complement strand
CCCATCCTTCTTCTGACCAGTTCCTGTTACCTGAGAAGACACGTGCACCAGACCACAATCACCAGTAAAAATCCCAGACCCCAAACAAAGACAAGACTCCCTCATTCCTTTTCCAAGTCTCCTGGATGCTCCATCTGTATCTCTCTCTATATATATCTTCAATAAAGTCTGCTTTTACCTCCTGCTGGCTCAGGTTTGATTTCTATACTGTGTGAAGCCAAGCACACTCTTGGCTGATCCTGCAGGACCAGGACCCCCTTCTGGGCCCTTGGATGCAGCCTGCCTGCATCAAAATCACTGAAGTGTCTTGTTTAGTAAACAAGGATAAGGATATGCATTTGAAGGACAGACATACAAGAATACTGGGCACTCTTGGGATGCCTGGATGGTTCAGTCTGTTAAGTGTCTGACTCTTGGTTTCAGCTCAGGTTGTGATCTCATGGGGCATGGGATTGAGCCCCATATCTGGCTCCATGATCATCACAGTCTGCCTGGGATTCTCTCTCTCCCTCCCCCTCAGTCCCCACCCACCCACCTTTT
>NW_028034342.1:0-10116 GCF_054177405.1 Leptonychotes weddellii | reverse complement strand
GAACCATGAGAGAGGATGGACTCTGAAAAACAAACTGAGGGTTCTAGAGGGGAGGGGGATGGGAGGGTGGGTTAGCATGTTGATGGGTATTAAAGAGGGCACATTCTTCATGGAGCACTGGGTATTATACACAAACAATGAATCATGGAACACTACATCAAAAACTAATGATGTAATGTATGGTGATTAATATAACAATAAAAAATTTTTAAAAAGATTTAAAACCACTCCCTCAATCCACTTGTTGAAAATAGTCTTTGTCTATGGTTTCTCATTTGCAATCGTTCCTCAGCTACCCTTTGGTGCTGGGATTTTGGACTTTTATAAACATTTTTGGTTTTTGAGACCCTCTAAGAACCCAACCTCCTCAGATGGATCTTCAAGCTCCACATTATAGCCTTCATTTGTTGCACGGTTTCAAAAGATGAGTTGGGAAGGACCAAAACTAAGACTACATTCTGTTTAAATGAGATCAACAATTAGTTATTTCATGTTTCAGTTCCTTTTCCCTTTGCTATCTGGTTGTGGGGTTAAGAATAATTAAGCATATAATGAGGTTTGATTGGGAAGGGACACCAAAAGATTGGGTCTAATGGTTTCTGTGGAATGAATCTCTGTGTCTGTTGTTATTGCCTTAGAGAGGTCAGTTGCCTATAATGATAAACAAAGTGATCAAAGCTGGTCATGAATTACCTTTTTCTGAGTTTTGTAAGAGAATTTCTCACTAATATATTTAATGATAGCCACTGTTCTCCTAATTTAAAACAAGGTATTAATTTCAATAATGATAATAAAAGAAATCAGTATAAATTTAATATGTTTATTTCACATTGCTGCAAGTCTATATTGTGGCATCATTATTGCTTGTTATAACTTCTTGGTTATTTTCCTTATAACCCTCTTTTGTGTTTTGATTTAACAATAAGAATTTATGCAAAAATACACAATTTATTTAACTACAAATAAAACTAAAATGCTTTCATAACTAGAATAATAGGTGAAATGGGAATGATAATCAAAATGAGACTGACATATATTGAAACAAAAACTAGAATATAAACTAGTTTGTGTAACTTATTCTGGTTATAATGAGAGTCATAAAAAGGAAAATGTTCAAGGCTCAAGCAGAGTAACTGCTCCTTATTTCAAGAAAGTTGTTTGACTTCACAATTTCCATTTCCATTTATTGAACAGCATAATACCTATCTATTAATGCTCTTGTATAATTCTTCAGTTGAATTTTCTTGATTTTATATCAAATAAACTATCTTGAGACTTTTACTTAAATGATGGGCATTGAGAAAAAAAATGCAATGTTTACAAGAGTGCATAAAGGGTACTTGAGATTTTATGTAGTAATTGGATCTGGAAGAAATTATGTAGAATGCTTCTTTTAAATGCTGAAAATCAAGTAGTTGACAGTTGAAAGGTTGGCCATTAATCAAAGTGTTATTTTGATCAGTAAACACATATGGACAGGACATGCATGTTCTGTATATGAGAATCATTCTATAAGGCTACACCACACTAAAAAATGTAATAGATCAATTTATATTAGAAACCAAAAAAAAAAAAATGTAACAGGTAACTTGTGAGATGGAAGTTAATCCTTCTCTCTAATGTCAGTCTTGTAAAAAAGGTGTTATTTACAATAATTATATTTTATATTATGCATCATATTATATTGTCAAGTACTTAAAGTATCTTGCTTATAGTATAATATTTAATCTGATAATCTAGTAACATTTAGTCTCATAAATTTTTAATCTGATAAATTTAAATATTTAATTTCTGCTTCATCAGAATAAGATGAAATACTATAAAATTATGGTTAATGACCAGATATAATTTTATAAATGTGAAATCAACACCTTTAAATATTGGGTCATACATTAAATATTTGGTGAGTGTTTGAGCAGTGGAGTGTAGATGTGAATGAAACATTTACCCCAACATTTGAACCACTGCTCAACACTCTGCCCTTAAACATATTCTTTTTTTTTTTTAAAGATTTTATTTATTTATTTGAGAGAGAGAGAGTGAGAGAGAGCATGAGAGGGGAGAGTGGGCAAAGGGAGAAGCAGACTCTCCACTGAGTGGGGTGTCCAATGTGGGACTCGATCCCAGGACTCCAGGATCACGACCTGAGCTGAAGGCAGTTGCTTAACCAACTGAGCCACCCAGGTGCCCCGCCCTTAAACATATTCTTAAGGGGAATTCTTTTGATTGGATTTGGCCTAAAGAAGAAAGAATGTCCCAATATACAAAATAAGACTCTACAAAATAACTGAAGAAATTTCAAGTGTAAAAATAAATGTCAAGGACACAATGTAGCACAATTTGGAACAGGCATCACAAGATTCTGCAATTGAGTTATAAAGCATAGCCACAGATTAAAAAGGTCACCCTGCTGCAGTGGGAAAAGGAGGGTAGTTGAAGTGGAACAAAAAGGAAAAAAATAAATTGAGTCGAGAAGAGTGGTATTATCCATTCACAAAAATACTTTCACAAGAGCTAAGGAATCCAGGTAGGAGATTACAGCACCTAGATGGAGTACAAAAATAAGAAAAGATGCTTTGAAGAAAGTAGTAAGGAGAATTTCACATTACCCAATCACCCCTTCCCCAAGACCAAGCAGCACACTCCAGAGAGATTTATCCAACTCATGGGGAAAGAAGAGTGATGTGAGCACCCAAATTTACCTCAGACCCAAGCACCAGTCCTGTCCCAGCGAACCTAGTGCCAGGCTGACTCCCACAGCCCCATGCTCCAAGTCTGCCCCAGCACCAGAATAAACCCCACAGACCTAGACTGCAGGCCCTCCTTAACACCAAACTGGCTCCTGCAGCCCCTGGTTCTGGGCTCACCCTATTACCAGGCTAGTGTCCAGAGATCCAAGGTCCAGAATTTCAGAAAGGAATCAAAACATGCCATTACAAAAAATCTTTAAATTATAAAGAAAGATAGTAAGAGAGGGAAGGAGGATCAATGGAACTAAAAAACAGAAAACAACAAAATGACAACAGTAAATTCTTACTTATCAATAATTAATTTATATATCAATGAATCAAATTCTCCAATCAAAATATATACAGTAACTGAATGGATTAAATAACAACAAGATACAACTATATGCTGCCTAAAAGAGATTCTCTAGCTTTACAGACACACATAGGCTGAAAGCAAAGGGATGGAAAAACATATTCCATACAAGTGGTAGCCAAAAAGGAACAGAAGAAGTGATACTTATATCTGACAAAATAGACTTTAAGTCAAAAACTTCCAAAAGATACAAAGAAAGACATTATATGATAACGAATTCATCAAAAGCATAACAATTGTAAATATACATGCCCTCAACATTGGAGCACTCAAAAACAAAACAAACACTAACAGAACTGAAGGAAGAAATAGGTAGCAATACAATAATAGTAGGGGACTTCAATACTCCACTTTCAAAAATGGATAGATCATCCAGACAGAAAATCAATAAGGAAATGGCAAAGTTGAAACATAATATATACCAAATGTACCTAAGAGACAGATACATTATATCCCATCTAGCAGCTGCATAATACTCATTCTTTTCAAGCATATACAGAACATTCTCCAGGCTAGATCATATGTTAGGATACAAAACAAGACTTAACCAATTCAAGAAGGTTGAAAACATGTCAAGAACCCGCAACAATAATAATGGTTATAAAACTAAAAACACAAAGAAAACTAGAAAGTTCACAAATACATGAAAATGAAAAAATACCCCTCTGAACAACCAATGAATCAAAGAGGAAATCAAAAAGGAAATTAAAAAAATACGTATCTTGAGACAAACAAAAATGGAAACACAACATATCAAAACCTATGGGATGCAGCAAAGACAATTCTAACATGGAAGTTTATAGTGATAAATGCCTATATTAAGAAAAAAAAACTCAAATAAGCAATCTAACTTTATACCTCAAGGAACTAGGGGGGAAAGAAACTAAGTCAATAGCAGACAGAAGGAAATAACAAAGATCAGAGTGGAAATAAATGGAACAGAGACAAGAAAAACAATAGAAAAGATCAATGAGTTGTCTTTTTGAAAAGAACAAAGTTGACAAACCTTTAGCTAGACCAACTAATAAAAAAAGCCAGGACTCATAACTAAAATTATAAGTGAAACAGATATTTAACCTGAAACCACAGAAATACAGGGACCATAAAACACTACTATGAATAATTATATGTCAACAAATTTAATAACCAGAAGAAATTGACAAATCCATAGAAATATCAAACCTATCAAGACTGAATCATAAAGAAATAGAAAAATGGAACAGACAAATGTTGAGTAAGAAGATTGAAACAGTAATAAAAGACCTACCAAGAAAGAAAATCTCAGGACCAGATGGCCTCACTGATGAATTTTAACAAAATTTTAAGAAAAAATTAGCACTAAACTTTATTATACTCTTTCAAGAAATTGAAGAAGAAGGAATACTCCCGAACTTAGTTTATGAGGCCAGAATTACCCTGATATCAAAACCAGAAAAGGATACTATAAGAAAAGAAAATTACAGGCTGGTATCTCTGGTGAACATATTCCTAATGCAGAAATCCCCAACGAAATACTAAACAAGCAAATTTAGCAGTACATTAAAAGGATCATATACCATGATCAAGTGAAATTTATCTCTTAAATCCAAGGATTGCTCAATATGTACTAATCAATAAATGTAAAACACCACATTAGCATAATGATGGAAAAATCATATGATCATCTCAATAGATTAAAAAAAAGCATTTCACAAAATTTAACATCCTTTTGGGATAAAACCTCTCAACAATGAGGTATAGAAAGAATGCCCTTCAACATAAAAGATGCCATATAATACAAGTCCATAGCTGCTATCATACTCTATGGTGAAAAGTTTAAATCTTTTCTCTAAAACTAGGAACAACAACAACAACAAAAAAAGGATACCCACTGACCACTTCTTAATAGGACTGCAAGCCCTAGCCAGAGCAATTAGGCAAGAAAAATAAATAAAAGATACTCAAATCAGAAAGAAAGAAGTAAAATTGTCCCTTTTGCAGATTACATAATCTTATCAACAGAAAATCCTAAACACCCCATCAAAAAACTGTTAGAACTAATTAACACATTCAGAAAGTTGCAGGATGCAAAATCAATATACAAAATTCAGTAGCATTTCTATGCACTAGCAATGAGCTATCCAAAAAAAGAAATTGAGAAAACAATCCTATTTGCAAATAGCATCAATAAAAAATAAAATACTTAAAAATAAATTAACCACGAAGGCAAAATATCTGTGCCCTGAAAACTAGAAATCATTGATTAAAGGCATTAAAGAAGACACAAATAAGTGGAAAGATCTCCTCTATAGATTGGAAGAGTTAAAATTGTTAAAATGTCCACACTACTTAAAGCAATCCATAAATTCAATGCAATCCCTATGAAAATTTCAAAGGCATTTTCGCAGAGAAAAGAAAATCCTAAAATTCATACTAAACTGCAAGAATCCCAAGTAGCCAAAGCAATCTTGAATAAGAAGAGAAAGCTGGAAGCCGCACATTACCTGATTTCAAACGCTATAATAATAAAAAAAAAAAGCATGATATTAGCATAACCACATACATAGAGACCCAGGGAACAGAATTGAACCCAGAAATAAATCCACACATTTACGGTCAATTGATGTTTGACAGTGGTGCCAAGGACACACCATAAGTAAAGGACAGGCTCTTCAATAAATGTTACTGGGAAAACTGGATAGCCATATGTAGAAGAATGGAACTGGACCCTTATCTCATACCATATACAAAAATCAACTCAAAATGAATTAGAGACTTAAACATAGTATCTCAAAACATAAAACTGCTAAAATAAAAGATAAGGGGAAAGTTTCCTGACATTGGTTTGGAAATGAATTTTTAGATATGGCAGCAAAAGCGCAGGAACCAAATGGAAAAATAGACCAGTGGGATTGCATCAAATTAAAAAGTTTCTCCACAGCAAAGGTCTATAGGAAAATCTACATTCTTCCTATGTTTGTTTGTTTGTTTATTGTTTGTTTGTCTTTTACTACTCACGCAGAACACTTCACTTCTGACAATTCTGGTCACCAAATGTGTGAGGCTTTTTTTCCCACACCAAGCAATTCTCTGATACCAGCTGGGGGTCCTACAACTTCACTCAATTCTGACACTATTCTACCTTGAGATAACATCAGATGGCACAGGTTAAGGGTTCAGTCTTACAGGACTGCCATCCCCCTTCAGATACCAGCTGCAAGTCTCAGGTTGTGACCTCTACTTCTTATGACTGTATATAAATCAGAGTTCCCGTGACCCCCTCCTTGTGTTCCATCATTTGCTATAATGGCTCACAGAACTCAGAGAAACACATTAATGTTTATTATAAAAGGATATCATGAAGGATACTGATAAACATGCAAATGAAAGAAATACATAGGACAAGGTTTGTGTGAAGGGTACAGAGCTTCTGTGCCCTCTCTGGGTGCACCATTCTCATAGCACCTCCACATGTTCAGCAACCCAGAAGCTCTCTGAGCCCCATACTATTGTGATTTTTCTAAAAGCTTCATGATGTAGGTATCATCAATTATTAACTCCATTTTCAGTCCTCTCCCATCTCTGAAAAATGAGGGGTGAAGCTGAAAGTTCCATGCTTCTAATCAAGGTTTGGTCTTTCGGTGGCCAACTCCCATCTTGAAGCTATGCTGGAGCTCACCGAGAGTTGCCTCATTGGAACAAAAGACACTCCCTATCACCTAAAAATTTCCAAGGGAGTTCTGTCAGTAACCAGGGTCAAAAACAAAATATTAAACAAATATTATATAAATGTCATATAAATATATATTCTATATAAATTTCCTATTATTTCACAAAAGGAAACAACAAAGAGACAACCTACACATTGGAAAATTTTTGCAAACCATACATCTGATAAGAAATTAATATCCAAAATCTATAAGGAACTCCCACAGTTGATACCAAGAAAAGAAATGGTCTGATTTTCTTTTAAGCAGGAAAAAAAAAAAAAAAAACACCAGAATAATAGATATTTTTCAAAAGACATACAAATGGCTAAAAAATATATTTAAAATGCTCAACATCACTAATCATCAGGGAAATGCAATCAAAACTGCAATGTATCTCCTCACACCTCTTAGAATGACTGTCATCAAAAAGACAGACGAGGGCACCTGGGTAGCTCAGATGGTTAAGCGTCTGCCTTCGGCTCAGGTCATGATCTCAGGGTCCTGGGATCGAGTCCCGCATCGGGCTCCCTGCTCCTTGGGAGCCTGCTTCTCCCTCTGCCTCTCTCTGTCTCTAATGAATAAATAAATAAAATCTTTAAAAAAAAAAAAAAAGACGATAACAAGTGTTGGCAAGAGGGAACCCTGGTACACTACTGGTGGGAATGTTCAGCCATTATGGAAAACAGTATGATGGCTTCTCAAAAAAAAATTAATAAAAAACTACATTATGATTCAACAATCTCACTTTGGGGTATATATCCAAAGAAACTAAAATCAGCACCTCAAAGAGATATCTACACCCATGTTCATTTCAGTATTATGGAAAATAGCCAGGATATGGATTTAGCCTAAGTGTCCATTGCTGATTGAATGGATAAAAAAATGTGATATATATATTTTACAGCCTTAGAAAGAAGAAAGTCTTTTCATTTGCATCAGCATGGATGAACCTGATGGATATTATGCTAAGTGAAATAAGTCAGGCACAAAAGACAAATACTGTATGATCTCATTTAGAATTTTAAAAAGCCAAATAAATGGAAGCAGAGTAGAACGGTGATTTCCAAAGGCTAAGAGTATAGCCACTGTGTAAGTATAAGGTTAAAAAATTCAGCATTCATGCTCATGTCTATTAAATATAGCCTTAGAAATGAAGTCTAAATAATTACACAATAGAATTTACTGGAGGCCTACTCTGTAACCCAGATACAAATTCTAAAAGTGTCTGTAAAAACAAAAACACAGTAACTCCCCAAACCCAGAGATATATGGTATTGCTACATTAGCTCTGGTATAATTTTTTATTAAGATTTTATTTATTCATTTGAGAGAGAAAGAGAGAGCATGCATAAGCAGGGGGAGAGGCAGAGGGAGAGGGAGAAGCAGACTCCCCACTGAGCTGGGAGACCGACATTGGGACTTGATCCCAGGACCTGGAGATCATGACCTTAGGCAGATGTTTAACCATCTGAGTCACCCAGGGGCCCCGTTTTGGTATAATTTTTAAAAGGAAAGACAAAGCATAGGTATACATATGTAGTATCTTTTTTAGTGGCCTAACATTCTAAATTAAAAAAAAAAATCCGGAATGATTCCCATTCCTACAAATATTTTAAATGTATTTTAAATGTAAACCATCACTTAAACATATTCGAATGTAGAGAGAATAAATGTAATTACAATTACTCCTGTCATTATTGATTAAACATTTTTCAAAAATCATCCCATTTTGTAATATTTTGTAATAGTCTTCAAATTGTTCCAATAGTTCACCAAATACACAGCATGTCAAATACCTACTTAATTTAAAGAATCAATTATTTTACTTAAAATTTGCCTGAAGTAGTCATTTGAGTTTCTGAAGTCATTACAATATTATAATCACATTTGAAATTACTGTATTTATATCTCTATATAACTATAAACTCAGCTCCAATATAAAGAGATTTGGAGGGTATCTGGGTGGTTCAGTTGTTTAAGTGTCTGCCTTCAGCTCAAGTCATGATCTCAGGGTTGTGGGATCAAGTCCTGCATCAGGCTCCCTACTCCACAGGGAACCTGCTTCTCCCTCTGCCCCCCTCTCTCTCTCCCTTTCTGTCTCTCATGAATAAATAAATAAAATCTTTAAAAGAGAGAGAGATTTGAGGGGCGCCTGTGTGGCTCAGTCGTTAAGCATCTGCCTTCGGCTCAGGTCATGGTCCCAGGGTCCCGGGATCGAGCCCCACATCGGGCTCCCTGCTCCGCGGGAAGCCTGCTTCTCCCTCTTGCACTCCCCCTGCTT
The DNA here is from genome assembly GCF_054177405.1 of Leptonychotes weddellii. Taxonomy (NCBI): domain Eukaryota; kingdom Metazoa; phylum Chordata; class Mammalia; order Carnivora; family Phocidae; genus Leptonychotes; species Leptonychotes weddellii. Next base: position 1,044 of record NW_028034342.1, on the reverse strand, counting down.
GTGTTCCCTCTCTCGCTGTGTCTCTCTCTGTCAAATAAATAAATAAAATCTTTAAAAAAATAAAAGAGAGATTTGGAAGTTGTCAAACCTATTCTTACAATAAGGAAAAACTTAACAAATGAAAATTAATAACTTTTCTTGGATCCATCTGATAACTGAAGTTTCAGGGCAAACCATCAACTTATAATCTAGAGAGACAGGGTGATTTAGATAGTTGCAGTTGAAATCTGTAGAAGCTACCAGAACCGTGAACTAGTAGAAACAGTTAAATAAGTGACAAGATTATGGAGCCTGAATACAGACTGACTAACCTAAGGGTGTGAAATTCCTGGAGCTGCAGTTTCAGATGATTCCCTGTACTTTGATGACTTTTACTCCAAAAACCCCATGAGATTTTCATAGTAAAAGACCAAGAATGATCCTCTTATGGTTCTGACAGTGGGAAAGCAAGAGTAACTCTCGTGAAATACACCAAGAACATTTTTCATACAACTGACTATACTTCAGGAACAAAGATTTTACCACAGTAACACTGTACCCAGAAAGGGGTGTTTCTTCCACTCTAGCACCCTCTAGTTTTCCTGTCTCAACTAAGGGAGAAGATGACTAAAAAACACTTGTGAAGATCACAGCCAATAACATAAGCCTACTAAAGACTGAAACTTAATCATAGGATTATATAGTGGTGTCCCTCCACCATACCTTATCACTATAACAACACAGCTCTAGTAAAATAACAATGTAATAAAGGTGAAAGGGCTGAAAGATTAAGACTCTTTCAGAAGAGAAGTACTTAGGAAAGCCTAAAGCCAGCAGAGGCAACAAAAACAAGAAAACTAGAGGAAACAAGTTTCTGCACCTACAGTTACAACAAACATTAAACACAAGCCAATTCTTATGAAGGTTACCATAAAATGACATATAAAATGCCTATTTATTTTATTTTATTTTATTATGTTATGTTAATCACCATACATTACATCATTAGCTTTTGATGTAGTGTTCCATGATTCATTGTTTGCGTATAACATCCACTGGTCCATT
>NW_028034341.1:0-540 GCF_054177405.1 Leptonychotes weddellii | reverse complement strand
TTTTTTTTTTTTTTTACTTCTATTGCATTAGACCACTGAGTTTTCAGAGCCTAGCTGTTATAGTAGCTAAATTAATACAGTAATAATTTAAGACTGTATATATTTATGTCAGAATTCTGTTATTAAAATTAAGCATGTGAAATAATTTAGAAAAGGAGATTGTTGCCACGAAAGGCCAAAATAAGTTTATTGAGCATTTTGCCCTAAAATTAGATGTAGCTGGTAACATTAACTTCACATATAAGAGAAATACTATAGATGTAGTCTATCTTAGTTTTAGCAAGGTTATTGATCACATTTCTCGTGGAACTCTTTTAGCTGTGTACTTACAAATAAAAGGGTAGGAGCTATGTCAACCTGGTGGAAGTTTCTAGTCAAGTTCCAACACCTCTGTCATTGTTTCTCTTTTCTTCATTTTTAGTAGCAACTTGAACAGAGACAGATGAAGAATGCTTATCTAATTTGTAGGTGATGAAAACCAAGATGAGATAATATGATATGTCAGAATCAAGATTCAAAATGATAGACTGAAAAGATGGA
>NW_028034340.1:0-540 GCF_054177405.1 Leptonychotes weddellii | reverse complement strand
TCCCAGCCCAGCGGGGAGTCTGCTTGTCCCTTGGCAGATGGCCACGTAGGGTCTATTAAAAAGGCTTCCTTTGTGTGGGACAAGGGGGCTGTGGCAGGGATCCGTATCTGTAAGTGCAGGTGTGGTCCAGACCAACAGCCAACCACGTGCCGGTCCTGCTACTTGCCATCCATTCTAGCTTTTGACTCCTGTTCAGACTCCTATTTGTTCCTATTTGTAGCCCCAGGCTACTCCATCTGCAGCTGTTTTCAACTATCCGTGACTCTAGTCATCAACCTGCTCCGCCAACGTGAAAATATGAGATTGTCTATACCGTTCTAACCCAGCACCACTGAAGCCTGTATTTATCCTGTATCCCTATTAAACTAATGGTGTCTTAAAGTCCTTCAGTGAAGTATTACATACATTAAGAAAAGTAAGCACATTATCACCGTATAGTCTGATTAATTATCATGACCTGAAAACTTCCAGATAACCAGCCCCCAGATTAAGAAACAGGATATTGTCAGTATCCCAGAAGCCTCCTCAATGCCCCCTCCC
>NW_028034339.1:0-540 GCF_054177405.1 Leptonychotes weddellii | reverse complement strand
TGTCTCTCATTCTCTCTGTCTCAAATAAATAAATAAAATCTTTAAAAAAAAAAAAAGATTATTTATTTATTTATTTGTCAGAGAGAGCGAGAGCACAAGCAGGGGGAGCGGCAGGCAGAGTGAGAGAAGCAGGTTCCCTGCTGAGCAGGGAGCCCGATGTGGGACTCAACCTCAGGACCCTGGGATCATGACCTGAGCCGAAGGTAGGTGCTTAACGGACTTTGCCACCCAGGCGTCCCTCGGCTCCAAATACTTTTAACAAAATATATACCTGATGAAGACAGCAGGCCAAGGGTAAGTAAGCACTGATGGAGTGGAAAAAGCTAAGAGAGTTTCCAAACTAATTTAGCTGATACTCGGGCCAGCCTTGGCCAGTGTCTTTTTCTGGGGCATTTGCCCTTTGCACAGTATAGCAGAGATGGAGGAGGGAGAGATATCTTTGGGACCAGGGCTCCTCCTAGGGGACCCTGCAGGGAGGTGGGTGTTGGCTAGCAGGGTCTTGCAAGCAGGGCTGCGGTTGGATTCTGTCTGCAGGCAGCG
>NW_028034338.1:0-540 GCF_054177405.1 Leptonychotes weddellii | reverse complement strand
GAGCAGTGTATGAGAAGGAGCCTCTTTTTTTTGTCTCTAATTCTGGCCCCTGGACTGCATGTCTATCTATAGAGAACCACTGCTTTACCCCAAAATACTTCTGCATTGATCTCCTAAGTACAGAGACATTCTTAAATAATCATAGTAAAATGGTCAAATTCAGGAAATTTAACATTGATAAAATATTACTATCTGATATGTAGTCCCTACTCAAATTTCTCTAATTGTCTGAATAATGTGCTTCATGGGTGGGGGGATGGGTGAAATAGATAAAGGAGAGTAAGAGATACAAACTTCCAGTTACAGAATAAATAAGTCACAGAGGTGAAAAGTGCAGCGTAGGGAATATAGTCAATAAGATTGTAAAAATGTTGTTTGGTGACAAATGATGACTGACTGCACTTACCGTGGTGAGTACTGAGTAACGTATAGAATTGTTGAACATTACATAATGATTGTACACCTGAAATTAATAGAACACTATATGTTAATTATGCTTCAATTTTTATTTTTTTTAATGTTTTATTTATTTATTCATGA
>NW_028034337.1:0-540 GCF_054177405.1 Leptonychotes weddellii | reverse complement strand
TCACTAGAATTCCTCCAGGCTTTTTTAAAAGAAGATTTTATTTATTTATTTGACAGAGAGAGAAAGAGAGAGCACGAGCAATGGGGAGGGGCAGAGGGAGAGGGAGAAACAGGTTCTCTGCTGAGCAGGGAGCCCGATAACAGGCCTCCATCCCAGGACCCCAGGATCATGACCTGAGCCAAAGGGAGACACTTAACTGACTGAGCCACCCAGACGCCCCTCCTCCAGGCATTTTATTTTATTTTATTTATTTTATTTATTTTTTTAAAGATTTTATTTATTTATTTGAGAGAGAGAGAATGAGAGAGAGTGAGTACATGAGAGGGGGGAGGGTCAGAGGGAGAAGCAGACTCCCTGCTGAGCAGGGAGCCCGATGCAGGACTCGATCCAGGGACTCCAGGATCATGACCTGAGCTGCAGGCAGTCGCTTAACCAACTGAGCCACCCAGGCGCCCCTCCTCCAGGCATTTTATTTTTTTATTTTTTTTAAAGATTTTATTTATTTATTTGACAGAGAGAGACACAGCGAGAGAGGGAACA
>NW_028034336.1:0-540 GCF_054177405.1 Leptonychotes weddellii | reverse complement strand
GTGTTAAAATTATAGTTCTCACGATCATATTAATTAATGCAGAGTTTTACTCTTGCAAAAATAAACATGTTTATATTTCATTTGACTAAGAGATTTAATTAAAGCATATAGATTTTTCATTCAAATTACATCTAGAATAAAACTTACCCATATTTGAATGTTCTAGTATCCCAATATGCCAATATTTTTATTTTATTTTTTTTTTAAGATTTTATTTATTTATTTGACAGAGAGCGACACAGCGAGAGAGGGAATACAAGCAGGGGGAGTGGGAGAGGGAGAAGTAGACTCCCCGCTGAGCAGGGAGCCCGATGTGGGGCTCGATCCCAGGACCCTGGGACCATGACCTGAGCCGAAGGCAGACGCTTAATGACTGAGCCACCCAGGCGCCCCTCAAGTCAGTGTTTTACTTGGTAAACATGTCTGAGACCATGCATCCCTGGCTGCTAAGCACCATGGCGGACAGGGCTAGAAAGGTAACAGCTTTATTTTGAGCAGGGGGCAAAGACAAGGCAGCACTTTACAGCTACATTGTAACTA
>NW_028034335.1:0-540 GCF_054177405.1 Leptonychotes weddellii | reverse complement strand
GTTTTCAAGGAAACAGAGAAGATAGAGAAACATGTTAAATGGTACCACAGGGATATAATTAGCCCAACCAATTTAGAGCCGATAGCTCCTCAGGACAAACTACAGGTTTCTGTAGCAAATAAATGGCAGGGTAACAAAAGGAGGGGGGATTGTTTAGATTAAAAGAGACTTAAGGATACAATACAATTTGTGAACCATGTTTAGAGCCTATAAAGAAGTTATTAGTGAGACAATTGGGAAAAACAACACAAACACAGTAGGTAGGACATTAAGGAATTATTATTAGGGTTTTTTGGGGGGGGTATGAAAATGCTATTGGGGTTGTATTAAGAAAAAGAATCTGGGGCACCTGGGTGGCTCAGATGGTTAAGCATCTGCCTTTGGCTCAGGTCATGGTCTCAGGGTCCTGGGATTGAGTCCCACATCAGGGTCCCTGCTCTGCGGGGAGCCTGCTTCTCCCTCTCCCTCTGCCTCTCACCCTGCTTGTGCTCTCTCTCAAATGAATAAATAAAATCTTTTTTTTTTTTTTAAAGATTTTAT
>NW_028034334.1:0-540 GCF_054177405.1 Leptonychotes weddellii | reverse complement strand
ATAATGGAAAAGACACAGAAAAGCATGTTTTGCAAAGTATGTAAGAATCCTATTTCTAGTTGTGTGGAGATGCCATTTTATCGCCCCAGTTTCTCAGAGCTATCAAAACAGTTAGGTGAGTAGGACAAAGGATTAGTCAAAATTAATCCATCTTTTTGGTTCTTTCACCATTTTATTTTATTTATTTATTTATTTATTTATTTATTTATTTAAAGATTTTATTTATTCATTTGACAGAGACAGAGATAGCGAGAGCAGGAACACAAGCAGCAGGAGTGGGAGAGGGAGAGCAGGCTTCCCGCCGAGGAGGGAACCCGATGTGGGACTCGATCCCAGGACCCTGGGATCATGACCTGAGCTGAAGGCAGTCGCTTAACGACTGAGCCACCAGGCGCCCTATTTTATTTTTTTTTTAAAGATTTTATTTATTCATTTGACAGAGAGAGAGAAAGCAAGAGAGGGAACACAAGCAGGGGGAGTGGGAGAGGGAGAAGCAGGCTTCCCGCTGAGCAGGGAGCCCGACGCGGGTCTCGATCCCAG
>NW_028034333.1:0-540 GCF_054177405.1 Leptonychotes weddellii | reverse complement strand
GTACCTCTGCTGACTTCGCATATGAGGTTATCACGGAGCTTCTGGAACTTTTCTGAATATGGGTCATGCACGTGATGTCAGAGTGACCGGTCGATTCAGCGCGGGCGGAGGGAATTGTGGGCAGCTGGCTAGTCAGAGCAACTGATTGGTGGCTCTATTTTTAAACCATTTGTTGTCTTGTGTAGACAGGGCTGTATTGGCCTAGAAAAGACTTTTCTTTTTTTACTCTCATCCAGCTCAGTCTTTGCATCATTTCCACCTTATGAGTCGTTCACATAATTGTCAATCATGCCCCTGACCTTCTTAAGAACTGATGTCTTGCCTTCTCTGTGATCGAAACAGACTCCTTGCCTTATTTCTCTTCTTCTCATTTTGCGATGGGCTCTCCCTTAAAGACGCACGGCACCCGCCACTCCTCAGGGCGCGCAGCATTGCTTTCCGGGCCGCCTGCCGCGGTGGCCGCAGCGGGGTCTGGCGAGCGCCGAGCGCCATGGGGAGACGCAGAGGCTAAGTCTAGGTGAGGAGCTCCCGTCTCTCCCG
>NW_028034332.1:0-540 GCF_054177405.1 Leptonychotes weddellii | reverse complement strand
TGCATGCTCTTCAAACTGAGCCAGCCAGGTGCCCGTGGCAAGTGCCTTTCAAAAATAATGTTGAAGAGGTTCAGGTCTGGTGTTTATTCTAGCATCATGTCATGGAATAGAACAGAAAAAATAGAAAAAGAAATGTTCTAGCTCAGTCCCTTCCCGTATAGTTTATGGTTTACTCTCACAGTTTATCTGCCTTCTCACCATATAAAAATGAACAGGTGTGTTTGAGATTAGGGAATGTATTAATAACTCTTCATTTGTATTACAGTTTATAAAGTATTTTCTCATCTCATTTGATCTTCACAAAAATTCTCCAAGGTAAGCTATATTCCCAACATATAGACAGACAAGTGAATTAAGTCTCAGAGTGGCTCCATGAAATGCTTAGGGAGATGCTTTGGGTGAATGGGAAAAATGGCAATAAAATTTAGGTGTTCTGGGACACCTAGGTGGCTCAGTTGGTTAAGCGTCCGACTCTTGATTCGGCTAAGGTCGTGGGATCGAGCCCCACATCAGGCTCCACACTGAGCACAGAGTCTGCTT
>NW_028034331.1:0-10116 GCF_054177405.1 Leptonychotes weddellii | reverse complement strand
TTAGCCCAGTGATGGGTATTAAGGAGGGCACATACTGCATGGAGCACTGGGTGTTATATAAAAACAATGGATCATGGATCACCACATCAAAAACCAATGATGTATTGCATGGTGACTAACATAACATAATAAAATTTAAAAAAAATAAATAAACAAACAAACAAAAAAAGATAGAGCTGGAGAATTAAAAAATGTCAATCCAGAGCAGCAGAGAATAGATAAGGTAGGAAACACTTAAAAGGCATGGATAGAAGTCAGAGAATATGTTCCTAGGAATGTTAAATGCAGGATTGGAAACATCAAGGACCATAAAGAATATGCAGAAACCGAAGTCATAATTCACTAGAAATCCACGATTCTGAATACAGAAAGCAGAGGGCACATAGTCCAGTAACTCTGGGCTGCCCCACTCGGCATGAGCAAAGAACAGACTCAAACCACCAGTAGTGACTATGCACAGTAGTGAACGGAGTCCTGCAGTAAAGAAAACACATTTTGGGCAATTGGGATTACTCTAACTTTCTGCATTGCCCATCATCCCAGAAGGCAGTAGCTATTTACCGTGTGATCTCAGCCTGTGCGCATCTTAGTTTCCTCATCTGAAGATAATGACAGCAGTCCAAAGTAGTTGCATTTTATGTGATGGATTCCATAGTGGCCTCACATTATGACAGACTCAATACTTGAAGGTTGATCCAGACACAAATATCAAGCATTTCTGTTGTCTCCAGCTGGCATAGTTCACAATGCATTCAACCAACAAACCTTGAAGTTACAGGATTCTTGACAAAATTTGGTTGGAGCTGAGGGGAGGAGTGGTGATACAGATATTTGCTTCATTTCAAATTTTTCCACACAAACTGAGACTTTAATATTTTTATTACACTATATCAAAATTCCATTAAATATTAAGTATTATTTAAATTAGTCAAATGAGTCTCGGGCACAAAGGACCTAGAGTAGACCTTGGTCCTTTTATCTGTCAGCTACTGCTGTGTAACAAAACACCCAAAACTCAGAGGCTTAAAACCACCACCATTTGTTAATTCTCCTTATCTGCCAGTTAAGCTGGGGAGATGGCAAATCTCAGACAGGCTTGGCTGAGCAGCTCTGCTAGTCTCAGCTGGGCTTACTCCTGCGTCAATAACCAGCTAAGAACTGCACAGTCTAGCTGAATTTAGCTCTGCTTCATTTCATCCTTCTCCTGGGATTAGTAAGCCAGTCCAGCATATCCCTCTCATGGAAATAGCAGGGGTACAAGAAAGCAAGTGGAAACAAACAAAAACTCTTAAACCTTAGAACTGGAGCACTATTACTTCTGCCTTATTCCATTGTCCAAACCAAATCACACACTCAAGTCCAGATTCCAAGACAGGGCAATAGAGTCTGCTATCTGACATACACTATGTGTCTTTTTAAATTGTCTCCCACAACTAAAATGTGAATGCTCTAAAAATAGGGATCCTGGTCTGTCTTACCATTTTACTGGCAAGGAAATTAAGGTATGGAGAGGTTCAATACTAAATAGGTATGAAGTGGTAGAGCCAGGAGTTGAACTAAAAGTCTGGCTCTAAAGCTATTAATCACTACATTAGGTTACCTCTGCTAATAAAAGAAATGAAAGTAAGTGGATGGGCTAGAAGATTCTGGGCTCTAAATTAGACCTAAATAATAATGGCTTTTTTCCTGAAGCCTAAGTGTCTACAATAAGCATGAAATCACTATGTTTATTCTTGGATCAGATGGAAATACAGACGAGAAGCATTAAGAAAACTGCATGTATTAGAAAAGCTAAAAGCATCTATGAAGCAACCCTAAAAGGTCATCTTGTCCATCCCTCTGCCTCCAAGCAGGGGTGCACATCAGCCTTATTAGGAACACTATAGTCAGCTGTGATTTTTAGTCTTCAGAGACTATTTCCATAACGACCTCTGGAAATGCATGTGAGTGTCTCATGATTCTGTCAGTGAGTTTTCTTTGTTAGACCTAAATTGTCCAATTTAATTGCACTATGACTTGGATCAGTTCTTCTCTGTAAAATTTAGATCAAGGGTTGCAAAGTGGCAGACTATGGGCCAAAACCAGCTTACAGACATATTTTGTTTTGCCTGTACCAACAAAAATGTTTCAATAGTTGCCAACATTTAAAAATAGGGATAGTTATATTTTAAAAACCCAGCTCTTGCTGAAAGAAGCTGAAATAAGTGAAAGGGTTTACTTAGAATTATCTTTAGTCTTTGAAAGTTTGAAGAAAGTCACCTATAAAACCTTCTGAATTTGATGTTTTCTTTAAAGGATCATGTGAACAACTGATTTCAACTTATTTAAGGAATATAAAACTTTTTTCTATTTATTCTTGGGTCAATTTAAGTAAGTTATATTTTTCTATGAATGTAATCATTTAAACTAAGTCTTCAAATATATTAACTGAAAGCTTTTTTATAATATCCTTTTACTATCATAATGTCTACAGCATCTGTATTTTTTCCCTTTTCATTCCTATTATTTATTTGTATCTCCTTTTTTTCCCTTTATATAGGAAAATTTTGCCTGAACTCTATTTTATTGTGAACCAGTTCTTGGTTTTATTTATCTTCTCTATTGTAGCTTTATTTGCTTTGTCAATAATTCTGCTATTATTTCTAAACTGCTATCGTCTTTGTGTAGGATATGCTAGTTTATTAAATTTTTCAAGTTGGAATCTTAGATCATTAATGTGGGGGATTTTTTTTTTAAAGATTTTATTTTTTATTTCAAAGAGAAAGCACAAGTCAGCAGAGCAGTAGGCAGAGGGGGAGGGAGAAGCAGGCTCCCCACTGAGCAGCGGCGGGCTCTTTCCCAGGACCCTGGGATCATTACCTGAGCCCAAGGCAGACACTTAACCGACTGAGCCATCCAGGTGCCCCAATGTTGATCTTTTCTGACAAACAGTGAAGCTGTCAATTTCTGAGTGCCTTTTTAACTGCACCTCACAAGTTTTGATATATAGTTTATTGTTCAATACTAAATAATTTTAAATTTACAGCATGATTTTTTTCTTTGACCCATGAGTTGTGGAGGATTTGGGAAATTGGCATTTCTCATTCATGCCAAACCTCTTTCTAGTTGCCTTCTAATCCAGCAAAGCCTGAAAAGATAAGAGCTTCATAGGTCAGATCCCCTTGCAGCTGAAAGTGAATTAAGTTCTTCCACTGGGTGCACCACACATGATATGAACGGTGGAACAGAAGTAAACCTCGTTGAAGGCAGTCTTCAAAGATGGCAACACAGGAGGCTCCTGAGCTCCCCGCCTCCTATGGACTCACTGAATGAACGACTACACATGGAGCAATGCCCTCTGAAAGAAATCCAGAAACTACCTGAGCAACTCCTACACATCGGGCCAATGAAAAAAACATCCCATCAAATGGGTGGGAAAGGCTGAGACACATTCTGGCCACAAACGCCACTTCAGCACAATGCCATGCGATCCCAGCTTCTCTCTGATGAATCAAGTGTTTGGACTCTCCATTTACAGCCCCAATTTTAAGAGTCCCCTGTGAAGGACAGATTCCCAAAATACCTCCTTCCACAAGCCAAGAGGCCTTGCATCCACGAGACCCCCAAGACCAGTGTAAGCCAAGCAGCAGATAATAATAGGCATTAGCCCTTGCCATGGCTCACCCCCAGCGGCTCAGAGCAGAGGGCGCATGCAGAAATGCCTATCTCCCAGCCTTTTCCTGAAAAGGGCCTATTTGCATACTTCCATAGCTGCTGCTAAAGTTTAGCATACATCTAGGGACTGTGATTCTCTGCTGAGACCAGGGAGGTTTGTGGACAACTCCCCTACTCTTTCCCTCTAGCCCACTCTTTCACCAGTAGCTCCCTGGAAGGAGTTTGTATACACACGTGGTGCCCCAGTTTTTGCTGCTGCCACCTGAAAAGCAGCTTCCTGGGTCACCTGGCTCTCAGAGCCAATGGGGCTTGCATTCAGGAGTCCCAAAGGACTACAGCAAGCAAGAGTTCTTAACAGGCTCAGGAGCACCTTCTCACAGTGGTATGCCCAGGCCCAGTTCAAAGGGAGCAAGCAAAAATGACTAACTCATAATTCTTCCCTGGAAGGGGCCTACCTACATATTCTCCCAGCTGCTGTCTAAAGGTCAGTCAGGATTCCAAGTGGCTTGAATCTAGATGCTGACTGTGATCCTCCCCTCTTTAGGACACTGGTGGGTCTTGGCACATCCTCAACTACTGGGAGCCACTAAGAACAAGGAAAGTGGCTTGGACAAGCACAAAGATTTGAAAGACACCCAGGAGCCAAGCTCCTTGATGAGGTTTATCTCCTACACAAGATCACTCCATCAAGACTACAAGAGGTGGCTGTTTTATCTAATGCACAGAAACCAACACTTAGAAGTCCAAGGAAATGAAGGAAAAGAAGAATATATTCCAAACAAAAGAATAAGATAAAACTCCTGAAACAGATCTTAATAAAATGGAGAGAAGTGATTTACCTGACAAAGAGTTCAAAGTAATGGTCATAAAGATGCTCACCAAAATCTATGCATGAACAAAGCAAAAATTTCAACAAAGAAAAGTTTAAATTTACCAAACAGAAATCTAGGAGCTGAAGAATGCAATAACCGAACTGAAAAGATCAATAGTGGGTTTAAACAGGAGAACAGATCAAACAAAAGAATGGATCAGTGAACTCAAGGGCATAGCAGCAAAATTTATCCAAGCGGAGGAACCAAAAAAAAAAGAAAAGAAAAAGAGGGAAGAGCACTTAAGGGACTTCTGGGATACCATGAAGAAGACCAGATCCGCATTACAGAAATCCCAGAAAGAGAATTGAGAAAGTAAGATGCAGACAGATTATTAAAAGAAATAATGGCTGAAATCTTCCCTTTTCTAGGGAAAGAAAAGAGACATCCAGATCCAAGCCCAAAGAGTATCTATAAGATTCATCTCAAAAGACCCAACCTAAGGGGTGCCTGGCTGGTTCAGTCAGTGGAGCGTGCAACTCTTGATCTCGGAGTTGTTCCAAGCCCCACATTGGGTGTAGAGATTAATTAAAAATAAAAGATAAATAAATTAAATAAACAAACAAGCAAACCCAACCCAAGATACATTAAATGGTCAAAAGTTAGGAGGGAATCTTAAAAGCAGTAAAAAAACAAAACAAAACAGATTGTACCATACAAGAGTAACCCCATTAGCATATTTTTCATCACAAATTTTGCAGGCCAGAAGGGAGTGGGATGATATATTCAAAGTGCTAAAAGAAAAAAACTGCCAACCAAGAATATTCTGCTTAGCAAAGTTGTCCTTCAGAATTGAGGGAGACAAAGAATTTTAGAGACAAGCAAAAGCTGAAGGAGTTCATCAGCACTAGACAGGCTTTATGAGAAATGTTAAAGGGAATACTCTAAACTGAAACCAAAGGATACTAATCAGTAACAGGAAAACATATGAAAGTATAAAAATCACTGGTAAATGTAAATGTATAGTTAAATACAGAATATGCTAATGTTTTAAAGGTGGTGGGTAAATTGCTTATAACTCCAGTATAAACATTAACAAAAGTATTTAAAATAACTAATTAAATAATTTATCAATGGATACACAAAGTAAAAAGATGTAGTTTGTGACTTCAAAAACATAAAATGTAGGGGTAGGTAGAGAGTAAAAATGCAGAGCTTTCGTATGACTACTAACTTAAGTTGTTAACAGATTAAAATAGACTATTGTAAATACAAGATGTTTTTATGTAAACATCATGTTAAATACAAAGCAAAAACCTATAGTAGATACACAAGAAAAAGAGAAAGGAATCTAAGCACACCACTACAGAAATGATCACATCACAAAGAAGCGAGAAAGAAAAGACCAAAACAAGAACTCAATTAATAACATGACAATAGTAAATCCACACCTACTGATAATTAGTTGAAATGTAAATGGACTGAATTCTTAATGAAAAGACAGAGTAGTTGAATGGATTAAAAAAAAAAAAGACTCAATTATATGCTGCCGAGAAGGAACTCACTTCACAGAAAGAGGGGAAGATGAGGGAGTAGGAAGATCTTGAGCTCACCTCCTCCCCTACAGACACACCAAGTCTCCAACTACTTAGAGTGCAATTCACTGAGAATGACCTGAAGACTACCAGAGCAGCTTTTCCACAGCAAAAGAGTAAAAAAAAAAGCCACATGAAGAAGGGTAGGAGAGGCAAAGATGTAGGTGGTGCAGCAACTCACAAGCAAAGGAATATCACAAGCCTGGAAGTCCTCCCTGAGGAGCAAGGGATTTAAGCCACACATAGGACACTCCTGATCCCGGGGATCTGCACCAAGAAGATGAGCCCCCATAATGTCTCGTTTTGGAAATTAGCAGGGCTTGACTCCAGGAGAGCCAGGGGCCTGAAGAAACCCAAGACTCTACTCTTAAAGGTCCAGCATACACTATCGCTTGCTCATGGACCCAGCACAAAGGCAGCAATTTGAAAAGCACCTGGGCTATATGTGAAGGAGATTTATTGAATTTATTTAATTTTAGGGCAGGTGCCAGAGAGACAGGGATCTGTAGGAACTTTTTCCAGGAACAGAAGTGTTATCGGGCATCATCTTTCTTGCCTTCAGTTTAGCTGGCCCAATGCTGAGAAACACTAGCTGACACTCTTTGAGGCAGGCGGACTCAGCCAGGACTGGTGCCCTTCCCAAGTAACTTGCATTCCCACCCACCAGCATGCCTGAAATAGTCACAGCCAGGCCTCACAATCAGCCACACTGGGGACCAATCCCACCCACCAGTGTACCCACAGCAGCCACAGCCCAGTCACAATAGGAGGCTGCATGTTCCCCACACAGGGGACACCCTGGAGCACCTGGTTCTGATGAGGAGAGAAGACTTTGCCGGTGGGCCCCACAGGATGCCTCCTCCATAAGGACCCTACCTTCTAGAACAGAAGAGGCAGGTGAACTACCTATTACACAGAAACAGAGACAAAATAAGGAGACAGAGGAATAGGTTCAAAGTGAAAGAACAAGACAGACCTCAGAAAAAGAACTAAGTGAAACAGAGATAAACAATCTACCAAATAAAGAGTTCAAAATAATGGTCATAAAGATGCTCACTGAACTTGGGAGAAGAAAGGATAAACTCAATGAGAGCTTCAGCAAAGATAGAAAATACAAGAAAGAACCAATCACTGCTGAAAAATACCTGAAATGAAATCAACAGCACATGAGAAAATGTAGAAGAATGGATCAGCTATCTGAAAGACAGGGTAGTAGAAAGCATCCAAACTGAACAGCAAAAAGAAAAAAAAAAGATTTTTAAAAATGAGGGTAAGTTAAGGGACCTCTGTGACAACATTAAGCATACTAACATTCACATTATGGGGATCCCAGAAGGAAAAGAGAGAGAGAACAAGGCAGGAAACTTACTGGAAAAAGTAACAGCTGAAAACTTCCCCAACCTGGGGAAGAAAACAGACATCCAGATCTAGGAATCATAGAGAACTCTGGCAGGTTATCATTCAGAATTGAAGAAGAAATAGTTTCCCAGACAAACAAAAGTTAAAGGAGTTCATGACCACTAAGCTAGCCTTACAAGAAGTGTTAAAGGGATTCTTTAAGCAAAAAAGAAGAAACCATGACTAGAAGAAGATTAAGCAAGAAAAAGTTTCCTTATTAAAAGCAATCATACAGTAAAAGTAGTAGACTGGTCACTAATAACAGTAGTATAAGGGTTAAAAGACAAGAATAGTAAAATAAATTATATCTATGTTAGTTAAGGGATACATAATATTGAAAATTTTAAATATGACATCAAACATATAAAATGTGGGTGGGGAGGTAAAAAATGTGGTACTTCGGGGTACCTGGGTGGCTCAGTCATTAGCGTCTGCCTTCAGCTCAGGTCATGATCCCAGGGTCCTGGGATCGAGCCCCACATCGGGCTCCCTACTTGGTGGGGACCCTGCTTCTCCCTCTTCCACTCCCCCTGCTTGTGTTTCCTCTCTCGCTGTGTCTCTCCTGTCAAATAAATAAGTAAATTCTTTAAAAAAAAAAAAAAAGGTGGTACTTTTAGAATGTGTTTGAACTTAACTCTCAAAATATACAATAAGGGGCGGAGCAAGATGGCGGAGGAGTAGGCGACCTGGATTTCGTCTGGTCTTAGGAATTCAGCTGGATAGGGATCAAACCATTCTGAACACCTACAAACTCAACAGGAGATCGAAAAAAAGAATAGCAACAACTCTGAACAGAAAAGCGACCACTTTCTGGAAGGTAGGACGTGCGGAGAAGTGAATCCGAGGCGATATTCAGGAGGATGGACGGCGGGGGAGGGGCCTCCGTAGGCCGCTTCTGGCAAGTGATAGAACCGCGGAGCACAAAATCAGAACTTTTAGAAGCCGGTTCCGCTGAGGGACGTCACTCCGGTGGCTAAGCGGGGGGTGGAACCCTCATGGGACAGTGTGGTCTCAGGACCCTCGGGGTCACAGAAAGACTGGGGGTGCCTGAGTGCGGCAGAGCTCCCAGGTATTGGAGCTGGGAAGCCGGCTGCAGAGACGGAGCCGAGGCGTGGGCTCTCACCTCAGGGTTGCCATAAACTGTGATCTGCGGCACAGTCGGGCCACTGCTCCTCCAGCAGGGACCCAACAAGCGGCAGATCCGGGGAAACTCACCTTCCTCCCCCGGGGGCAGCGGCACAGGAGCGCACCACAGGGATCTGCTGGGTTTGGAGACTCCACACGGGGTCGGGTGCCAGAGATAGAAACGTGTAGTCACAGGCCAGGTGAGCATGGAGTGCGGCCGGAGAGCAGAGAGACAGGAGAGACTGACTGTTTTTCTCTGGGGGCTCACTGAGGAGCAGGGCCCCGAGTTCTGGACTCCTCTGGGGCGGAGATTGGGAGGCCGCCATTTTCACTCTCCTCCTCCAAAGCTTGCAGGGAACAAAAGCTCCCGAGAGCAAACCCAAGCAGATTACTTAGTCTGCACCGGGCAAGGGCGGGGCAATTCCGCCTCCGGCTAAGACATTTGGGAACCACGGCAACAGGCCCCTCCCCCAGAAGATCAGCGAGAACAGCCAGCCAAGACCAAGTTTACCGATCAGGGAAAACAGCAGAACTCCAGCGCTAGGGGAATACTGCACATAGAATCCACGGCTTTTTTACCATGATTCTTTAGCCTTTCAAAGTTAATTTTTTTAACTGTCTTTTTTTTTTTAATTTTTCTTTTTCCCTTTTTCAATCAACATCATATCAATCCCTTTTTTAAAAAACATTTTTATTTTTCATTTTTAGAGTCATATTCTATCCCTTCATAGTAGTTACCCTTATTTTTGGCATATATATATAAGTTGTTCTCTCTTTAAAATTTTGAGATAGTTTCTTCTAACAGATCAAAATATACCCTAAATCTCTAGTGTATGGATATAATTTATTTTACTATTCTTGTCTTTTAACCCTTATTCTTGTCTTTTAACCCTTGTTCTACTCTCCTGCCTGATCACATTCTTTTTTTTTTCCTTTTTTTAAATCCTTTTTTTTTCAACCAACTTCTTATCAATTCCTTTTATAAAATTTTTTATAATTTTCATCTTTACAGTCATATTCCACCCCTTCATCATACCAACCCTTATTTTTGTACATATGTAAGTTTTTCTTTCTTTAAAATTTTGGGAGGCACTTTCTTCTAACAAACCAAAATACGCCCAAAATCTAGTGTGTGGCACTGATCTATGCACCAGCCTGATCATATTCTGTTTTTTTTTGTTTTGTTCTTGTTTTTGTTTGTTTTTATCTTTATCTTTTTCTTTTTCTTTTTTCTTTCTTTCATTTTCTTTTCCCCCAGCTTCAGGTCTTTTCTGATTTGTTTAGTGTATATTTTCTGGGGACGTTGTTACCCTGTTACCATTTTGTTCTCTCATTAATCTATTCTCCTCTGGACAAAATGACAAGATGGAAAAAAATCACCTCAACAAAAAGAACAAGAGGTAGTACCGCCTGCCAGGGACCTACGCAATATGGACATTAGCACGATGTCGGATCTAGAGTTCAGAATCATCACTTTAAAGATACTAGCTGAGCTTGAAAAAAGCATGGAAGTTATTAGAGAAACCCTTTCTGGA